>NW_025335409.1:10124773-10363340 GCF_004798865.1 Varanus komodoensis | reverse complement strand
GAAAAGGTCAGTTTACATTCCGATCCCAAAGAAGGGCAATGCCAAAGAATGTTCGAACTACCACACCATTGCACTCATTTCACATGCTAGCAAAGTGATGCTCAAAATCCTACAAGCTAGGCTCCAGCAGTATGTGGACCGAGAACTACCAGAAGTACAGGCAGGATTTCGAAGAGGCAGAGGAACTCGAGATCAAATTGCTAACAGACGCTGGATCATGGAGAAAGCTACGGAGTTCCAGAAAAAACATCTGCTTCATTGACTATGCTAAAGCCTTTGATTGCGCGGGTCACAACAAACTGTGGCATGTTCTTAAACAGATGGGAGTACCAGACCATTTTATTTGTCTCTTGAGAAACCTATATGCGGGCCAGGAAGCAACAGTGAGAACTGGGCACAGAACCACTGATTGGTTCAAAATTGAGAAAGGAGTTTGGCAAGGCTGTATAATATTGCCCTGCCTATTTAACTCATATGCAGAGCACATCATGAGGAAGGCAGAGCTAGATGAATCACAAGTTGGAATTAAGTTTGCCAGGAGAAATACCAACAACCTCAGATATGCAGATGATACCACTCTAATGGCAGAAAGTGAAGAAGAACTAAAGAGCCTCTTGATGCAGGTGAAGGAGAAGAGCGCACAAGTTGACTTGAAACTCAACATTAAGAAAACTAAGGTCATGACATCCAGTCCTATCACTTCCTGGCAAATAGATGGGGAAGAAATGGAGGTAGTGACAGATTTTATTTTCCTGGTCTCCAACATCACCGCAGACAGTGACTGCAGCCAAGAAATTAAAAGACGCTTGCTCCTGGGGAGGAAAGCTATAGCAAATCTAGACAGCATACTAAAAAGCAGAGACATTACCCTGCCAACAAAAGTGTGTATAGTCAAGGCTATGGTTTTCCCAGTTGCAATGTATGGCTGTGAAAGTTGGACCATAAGGAAGGCTGAGCGCTGAAGAATTGAGGCCTTTGAATTGTGGTGCTGGAGGGGACTCCTGCGAGTCCCTTGGACCACAAGGCAATCAAACCAGTCAGTCCTAGAGGACATCAACCCTAACTGCCCTTTAGAAGGCCAGATACTGAAGATGAAACTCAAATATTTTGGCTACTTAATGAGAAGGAAGGACTCCCTGGAGAAGAGCCTAATGCTGGGAACAATAGATGGCAAAAGAAGAAGGGGATGGCAGAGAATGAGGTGGCTAGATGGAGTCACTGAAGCAGTCGGCGTGAGCTTCAGTGGATTCCAGAGGATGGTGGAGGACAGGAAGGCCTGGAGGAATGTTGTCCATGGGGTCGCAAAGGGTTGGACACGACTTCACGACTAACAATAACAACAAGGTTCTGGTTCATACCATATTATACATTACAGTAGTCTTGCTAAGGGTCACATAGGTCAAGTTTGTTTTCATTATGTTTCTCAGATTTCTACTGTTAAGATCATTCTGCTTCAGTGTGTCAGTTTTGCATTCAAAATCCAGCACAAAAATGTTCACATGTTTTGTGCACATTTCTCCCAAAATATTTGTGCTTGAATTTCAAATGCATGCATCCCTCCATAGTATATAGTTACTTTGTTGTGCTTCACCCTAATGAATTCAATTCATAAGCACTTTTTCTTAATGCTTGCATTTTTGCTGCTCATATTTATTAAATGGATTTGATTGCAAATTTCAAAATGCACAGCTTTTGGACAGCAAATATGTCATGTTCCTTTTATAAGTTGCAGGACTGAAATGAGGTACAAATGAAATTTTCTTCCATCCCTTTTAGCAACTATTTCCTACATGCATGTACCTCACTTGACTCGTCAACCATTAAAGACCCACAGATGTTCGCATGAACTGCTGACATTAAAACATTGTCTAGAGCTTGGGGGTTGAGTACTCCCTGTATGCTGATGACACACAAACCTCTCCAGATCCAAGACTGCTAATTATAAATCAGTTATTTATGTCAGCAATGGACCAGATGAAGGCGAACAAATTGAAGATGAACGAAAACAAGCCAAAAGTTTGTATGCATAGTCAAAAGGCAGATAAGAGAATAGAGATTCAACCTGTACTAGATGGGGTTATATTTGCCCTGAATACACAGTTTCATAGTTTGTTCAATGTAACCATTCAAGCAGTTCATCCAGAATGATGACTGGGCACGTTACATAGAACATGCAACACCCTTGTTATTTCATTCATTTATTTATTGGATTTTTATCCCGTCACATCGGCCAACTGGATTTCCTGAACCTTGTTACATGCAACTCCCATGTTTGCTGGCTATGGTTCCTTTCCAGCCAAGTTCTGGCTATTATTTATTTTCTCTTCTATCCTGCCCCATAACCCAAAGTTTCCCTGGCTATGACTTATAAGGCCCTATATGATTTGGGACTAGGCTGCCTGAAAGATTGCCTGTTCCCATACAAGTCTGCCTAGTTCATAGGAACTCCTTTCAAGACTGCCACCTTCAGAAGCATGTTTGGTGGTAACCGGAGGAAGGGGCTTTTGGGGATCTGTTCCCAGGCTTTGGAAGTTCCAGCAAAAGGAAGCTAGGTTTGTTCTTTCTCTGCCATCCTGCCAGCAGGCAAATGCACTTTTATTTTAGAAATTTTTGACTTGTAAGTGGGCCTGTTGTACTTTTAATAATATTTCTATGTAACTGTATTGTATTTTAATTAATTGATTTTAATCATTTCAATTGTTTCTGCAAACTATCATCAGTCCTGGTTTTGGGTTGTGCCACCAAGTACAAATAAGCTAAAAACTCAGGGGATATAAAATGTCAGGTGTAGAATCCATACATTTCCAGTTTTGCAATGAGATTTGCAGAACAAAAATAAATGTATTCAGAAATGTGTACATGTTTAAAAGCATGCACATATTCTTCATTCAAGGAGGAAAATGTGACATCTCAAAAATGCACACGAGTGATACAAACATTTGGGAGAATGCATGAAAACAGTCCCACTTTTGTGTTAAAAGAAAAAGTGAAAGTTCACAGTCCAATATGAACCTGAGTTGGAAGGATCTTGCAGGTAAAATTTGGATAACTTCAGGAACCTCACAAATCAGTTAAATATTAGCGTGTAACTATACAATGATGAATATGCATGTGTGAAAGGCCCCTCTGGAAGAGGTAATGCTTAATTTTCTCCAAAAAAAATCCTACATAACACATTCCCATTTCACATCACCAAGCGGCTCTCTTTTTTGAGAATGACATTTCAGTTTTCTTTTTCTACCAAGGACATAACTTTTAATTCAACAAAACCTACACTGAACATTTCCTTTAAGCATACAGTCAGCAACTGCTGAATTGTGTAAGCTTTGTGAAAAACTCAGGACATTTCAGTACATGTTCTGAGCCTGCTGTAATCACAGTCCATATAATTAATCCAATATGTAGTATTAATAGTATTTAAATTAAAAACACAAGCTTTTTTCTTATTTCAAAGGAGAAAGTGTACTGAGAAATCATTTTAAGTATTTTCTGTTTATCCATTCATACAAGGGAAAAAAGGGAGTTAGGCACCATTTTAAGAGACCAATCCTTAAAATTTACCTTCACTCACATCTGCAGCTAAAAATTAGCAACCATTATGTAGAGGACTCCCTTATCTTCCCTGCTGTAATTTCTTAAAATAGAATTTACATCGCATATCATGATATAGTTTTTAAAATAGGCTGTGTGAAATAAATTTAGAGCAAAAGTGACCTGGCAAGCGCTCATGGGAAGAAATGCTGTTGCAAAGAGCAAAATCAACTGGTACACGTTGCAGGAGTGTACTAATGCCAAGAGATGCATGTCTGAATGTTCCTCTGCACATAGAAAAAATAGCATTTACCAGCTTTCCCCAGATACGCATGTATGCCTGTATGAAGTGTTTTGCTTGCTGCTTTTGTGGGGGACCTTTCCAACTTTAACTGGTACGGTCTTGCAGCATGGATTGCCACAATAGCTGACCAGTAGACATGGCCTCTAAGAACTTTCTATCCAGTGTTCTGAGCTGCTGCATCAGGAAACGACACGCTCAGGAGAAACCACTTTGAGGGCTCCTCTAATGCAGCTTCATGACATTTGCCACTGTGATCCAATCGCAAGCGAATGTAGCAAATGGAGAATTGCTCTCAGTGATCATCACAATTTGATTGCTCAGCCTTTGAATTGGGAAAAGAGTAGAAGAGGCAGCTTCGCATTCATGACAGGCCTAGCTATGCCAATGCACAGAAATAGTCCTCAGTTAAGAAATATTTCCTTTATTAGGAGGAGAATACACTGAAATGCCACATGGCACAGGCGTACATGGCTTACCCAATGGCGGTTGCTACTGTAGCAAGATGACACAAGTCACACTTTGTGAAATTGCTGCTATTGCTGTAAGGGCTCTTTGGAACTCATAAGCAATAAATTTGTAGCATGTGCAAAAGTTAGGGTTAGTCCACTCATATTTACCCAGGGCTACCTTGTTCTATTTTGTTTTCACATTTGTTTACTTGCATAAATATTACGTCCATACTTGGATTAAAGGAACCCGCATAGGAGGCTTCCTTTTCCTGATCCCATAAGTTACATTTTTGCATTTACCATCATTCAGAACACAATAATGTACAAGTACAGGAAGGATTCCCAGGCATGGTTTTTATTGTGCAATCAGCCAGCTTCATTCCTAGTATTTAACAGAGCATCCACACAAGGACCATTTTGATTTGCAACTGCTTCATTTTCCCATAGTTTCTTTCATATCATTTTTTTGCCTCCCAGAAAAATAAAATCTATGGAGCAGTTGCACAGTGCCCTTGGATGGGTCATGCTAAGAATCTGCTTACTGGAAGTTCCAGAACTGACCCTACCCAACTCCTCTTGTTCCAGGAACCTTCTGCTGTCCCATTCTACCTACATGTTGCAGATATTCTGTTTTCCATTTGATCTAAGACCATGGCTCTTCCTTCCTTCCTGGATACGCAAACTGACACATCAGTTCCCTGCTGCAGAGAGCTTGATAGAAGCCTGGAGCAGAAATCAAGCAGAACTTTCTTTTCTGGGAAGAGTTCAAAGGAGGGCAATGAAGATAATCAGTGGTATGGAAAACGAGGAGCTGCATCCAAAGTTAGTCCAAGTTAGAGTACATGCATTCAGATGAATCGAGACTTACATTTGAGTAACATTACACACAACCCATGGGATAGAGTCTAAACCCTATGAGGAAAAGCTGAAGAGGTGTCCATGTTGAACCTGAAGAAGGTGAAATTGAGGAGGGCATAATAGCGCACTTCAAACTCCCGGGAGTTGTCACTTAAAAGCGGACAAAGACTTGTTCTTGCCGCCTAACACAGCAATGATCTGGATCAGCACATAGTCAGGTCCACACCCCAGTAGGGGCATACTAGCAAGACCCCCCTGGACTCGCTGCTGTTCTTTACCATTTCTGCCCATCCCAGGCATCTCTCTAGGAGTTGCTAATGTAAGGGAAGGGCGTCTGTGGGACAGATAAGACTCAGCGAGGGGTGAAAACTACACACTGGATTCTGCCCATAGTTCAAGAAAATTGGTAATTTTTACTTGCTTATTGGGAGATTAGCATACATCTGATTTCAAATTAAGAGTCTCTATTTAATTTTCTCTAACTGACCATCAAATGAACTTCAAAATCCACAATCTATGGCATAATTTATAATATATAGTGCCAGAATTGGAACTGGCATCACATGAATCTTAGCAATAAATTCTTTATTACCGTATGATATTTTGAACAAAATATGTTCTGTACCTAGGTTAATGAGTTCACACAGTAGCTATATATCAAAATATTAAAAGGAAGAAAGTTCATAGCATGCTTTCTGAAGTACCTGTTCACAAATCTAGATCCTGTGTGTGTGTGTGTGTGTGTGTGTGTGTGTGAAAGAAACACAATCCTATGAAGAGGGCGCCTGCCTGTAAAATCATGTAAAACAATCCTTTTACATTTATAGTGCATGATTTCCTGTTTAAAGTATAAAATACCATCCCTAGGGACACAGCAATTGCTATCACAAACCATAAAAGCATTGTAGTTCATGGTGACATGAACATTAATTTAGAGGTACAACAAGGAACACATTTGATATGATGCAGCATATACATATGTATTTTTAAAAAATGGAGGGAGCACGTGATGCCATAAAATTTTGAGACAGTGTAACTGAAATATAAATCATAACAATGACAAGAAACCATCAGGAAGAGCATGCTTGATAGGACTTTCCATGAAGGGGGCAGGGAGTTTAATCGATATCGGTAATTGTTTAAAAATATACCATGTTATTCTGCATACATTTCTAAGAACAGTTGTCTTACTGGATCATTCCTGACCTCAACTTTTGTTGGAAGAGATTTTGCCTTGCATATAGTCTATATTTGCAGCTTATATTTTGTATTTCATAAAACATAACTCAGCCATTTCTAAGGAAGATAAATTCTTTATTTAAACTCCTCCTTTTCCTAGTTTAGAATATGCTTTTTAGAGATTCATATATCCAGATTTTATGCACAGCTTAGGAGTGGGTTTCCTTCTCTTGCACAAGCTGGCCCATATTCAGGCAAAAGAGACCTTTTCTTTTACCTGGTTAACGCTGGTGTGTGTGTTGTGGGAGCTTGTGAAAGGGCCTTCTCAGAGGCTTCAGCCAGATTTTGGCTCCTTCTGCCCTTGATGGCTTTCCCCCAGCAGGTGGAACCATTTTTACTTAAGCAGGCTTTTGGGCTATGGAATTGATTTGTTTTCTCTGCTGCTCAGTGGCTCAGCCTGCATTTAAATTTAATAATTCTTTAACTGGCTGCTATATTTAGGTGCTTTTATTTGATTTATGTAGTGCTGATTATGTTACTTGTTAGCTACTTTTGACATATTTTATGGAAAAACAAAAGAATAGGAATTTAAGCTCCGTTACTCAGAGGTAAGCTCCATCAAGTTTTGTAAGACTTCCTCTTCCATAATTTTGTATAGACTATACACTATATACCTATATTATGTATATGTTCTAGGGACAGATTTTTTGGTAGAACCTGATAAAGATAATCTCCAAGATTTTTTTAAATTAATCCTTTTCATCTTGATGTTCTAACACCCCATAAAATGCATATGATGCATTTTTATTTTTTAAATGGTAGAACTCTCTGTCATAAAAACTATTGGGTAAGCTGTTCATATTATTCTACAAATATGAATGCATTGGAACATTCAGGTAATTGCACATTGAGCTAGAAGTCCTGAATGCTGGAATTCTCAAAATTCTGGGGATGCATTGAAGTGTATTATATTCTTGAAGGATCCATGGAAGTGCATTTAGAAACATAAACTCACTCATACAACTCTTTTCACCCCAGATTAAAGCTCTCTTTTAGTTGAAATGTCTCCAAATGTATGGGTATCTAAAAAAATAGAACTTTAAAGTTAGAATGATTGGTACATGAGAGTATAGTCTACAGTCTACAATTGCTTTCTTCTTGGTTTTGCGCCAAAAGTGAGCCCTTTTGAATCCAAAATTGTATTGCAGGCATCCTCCTTTTGCTCAGATTGGTTACTTATCCTAGAAGACTCATGAGAGAGCCCGATTCTTGAATTGTATTTATAATGCTGAAGTGTGTATGTGCAGGGGTTAGGGGATGGTGAAATGAGGTGGTACAATTTTAACGCAACTGACTTTATGGATTGCTAAAGTATGGCAATAAAACACAAGATTAGAAAGTCCCTTTGTCTAATTCCTATTTAAATACTCATTAACATTTTGCAAGATTTTAAATTCATATTTGAGAGTCTTAGGAGAGATTGTTCAGAGATGCACATAGAATAACGGGAGGCGGGGCAGGGTAGAAGTCCTTGGTTCAGCATATGCAAGTAGCCATATTGAAGATTATTGGGTTAATCCTGTGATTTAATTCAAATTCAGCCTGTGCCTAATATATGAATATATTATAACTACTGAGAAAGAACAAGGTCCAGAAAAGGAACCTTGTGGCTTGAGATGTAGACCCTGGGTAATAGTGTCTATGTGGATTTAGCATGCCAAGACCTCAGAAACCTCGTAGGCTTAATGGAGAAAGGATGCCTAGCACTGGGCCCTGGGATTGGTGCATGGTGAAAAGCCTTTGGGTTAAGCAGGCTTAGTGAAAATTGTAGGAACCTGAACTTCTGGTTGGCCTGGGTGAATGTGCAGTAACTTCTCCTCATTGTGTTTCATAAGCTAGTTTCTCAATTGCAGCAGCTTGATACAGCCTCTCCAGCGACATCGCTCCTGCCCTCAGGATCTGGGCATCCTTTCCCAAGATGCTTGCAGCACACCCTCCATGACTCCTGAATATCGTGTGAACAGCCAGCCAGGAAAAGGTATAGGAACAGAAGGTCCAGAGGAGGTCTGGCAGTCACCCGTTGGCCCTTTGCTGGAGCATGGGTCTTGGAAGAAACCCAACAAGGCCAACTCCATGAAGGGAATTATAGCATCAGAGTCTTGCCCTCCCGTCTGCCCTGCAAAACATAAAATCTGCCTGGTGAGAACACAGAATGCTAGACTGATGTCAGCTGAGAATGGAAAGCAACTCCATTATATTTAATTTGTGTGTTTATTTTATAAATCAAATTCATGATCCTTTTCTCAGTCTTTTATTAAGTTAGAGAAGGTAGATGCTTTCTTGGATTTAGTTTAAATTTCAAGAAATAGTTATTTTACCCACTCAAAGGGGGGGTGCAGGTAGAAAAGCCTGGGCTGAATATTCGATAGCCCCCTAAAGAACTATTCCAAATAATGCTAGTGTTAGCTGTGTGTGTGTGTATGTGTGTGTTGTGTGTTTTAATCATGTTTCCCACAGTGAGCATCTCATTACAGCAGCTGATACAAAATTATTCATGGGCACCATCCTGACACTGCTGTCAATATCAAGAAGCACAGCGTGCTCACCAGATTTATTGGCACAGTCAATTATTGACGTGCATCTATTAGAACCAGAGGCTGGGATAATGACAGCTTTCATACAGTTAATGAGGATGACAGCATTCCCTAGACCAGGGGTAGGTAGCCAATGGCCCCGGAGAGGTATAGGGTTCTCAGCCTAGTTTTAAAAGGCATTGGGCCACTTCAAACCACTGGCAAAACTGTTTTGCCCTTTTTCTGGCAGCCTCCTTCCAGTTTGGGGAAGAACAAGAGAAAGAAAAGTTAGGGCAGAAAGACTAAATGGATGACCCTGACATGATCAAGTTGGATTTTTCATGGAAAACAAGGTTTTTTGGATTTCCCCTTAAGCATGCTGGCATAACTGTTTTCCTCCTTATGTGATGGAATCATTATAATGCAAGTTAAGCCCACTAACTGGACATAGAAATATTGTTCTTCAGCAAGACTTTGATTATGCCTATCCACAGAATGCTTTGCTTTTCAGCCTAGGCAGGGACTCTTTCTCAATCTACTGGTTGTTTACCAAACGCCCTTGGAGTTCTTTCTTAGTCCCATACACTAGCTATAAAGACCCAGGAAAAGGAGATCTGGCTGGTTTTGGCTTTGGTTCATTTCATCAGGTAATATAATTGTTGCAACCAGCAGGGCTGGGCTGTCAGTTTTGCCTTTTCCTCGGGGAGTTGTAATAACTGGTAGAAGGTGTGAATGGAGAATGGATGGCTTTTCCTTTACAGCAAGATCAGTGCAAAGAAAGAGCAGATGTTTTCAAGAAAAGGCAAGTGGGTCAGATGCAGAGAGCAACACGCTATTTCTAGGGGGAGAGCAGAAGGTGCTGCAAGTTCTTAGTGGGAGAGCTTTCTTGCACTGGGAAACAGGAACAGCCTTTCTAAAAAGGACCACACCATTTGCAATCAACAATTTCTAGCCCATGCAAGGACCATCTGCTGCATCCCTTCCTTCCTTTTGGAAAGTACAAGAATTTCAAAGGTCCCAGCAGCAAAGGATGGGTTCTGGTACACATCTCGTTGCAGATCCACTTTACAGTATGCTCTCAGCTGGCCACTTTGAGTGGTGTGTGGGTGTGTAAGCAAGAAAGTGCTTGTTCTACTTTTCTAGATTGGGAAATGGAGATGATGGGCTTAGAGGCCTTTCCCTGGCTCTGGTGGTCTTCAGAATAACTTTTTTTTCTTTGAAAAATTGTGTGATTGTGGCATACATCTCCTAAAGGAACTGTGTGCGTGTGTGCCACAAAGGGTGTCTGCTACACCAAGTTTAGAGAGATAGTAATGACTTAAGATAAGCTTTAGATTCCAACCCTAAGATTAAGCCTGAGATTAAACCCTGAGCCTGTTACAGTGCCTGGTCATGTCTGAAATGCAAGTAGTCCTGATCTAGTGTGTTGTCTTTTGCCACTTCCCGCTGCATAAAGCTCTGTTGAGCTAATTGAATTTTCTTTGCCCAGTTGCTCTTTTCTGCATCCAAGCTAGATGCTAATCTTATAAACAATGCATTCGCTTTCTAAATGCCTAAATAAATAAATAAATAAAGCCGTATTCCTTTCCAACTCCATTTTCAGTCCAGGGAAGCTTCAACAGTGTTCAGTCTGGATCTGGAGCTAATGAATCTGTTTGATGACACATTTTCCAGGATGTGACATTTCAAAAAAACGGACTGTTTTTATTTATTATTATTGCATTTCATTTATTTACCTCCAGTAGCCAAAGCTCTCTGGGCAGTTTTCTCTCTCACACACACACACACGCATTGAAGCACTAATTCAGATTTTTCCACTCACAGTATCTTTTTATGAGTGCAATGAGTCTCTTAGCAATAAAAACCCAACATGTTTTCTCTATTTCTTCTGCAATAGAATCCTGGTTTCATCACCCTCATGCTTACAGAGTTAAGGAACATTTAATGAAATGCAAAGAAACTGTATTATTAATTTCACCAATGCCACTGGGAAAGAAGGTCAACAGAACAAAGCAAGGCTTTTATTAATCTTTTTGGCAGATTTTGCCACATTCTTCAGCCAAAATTAACAAATCCTCCAGAATGTCTTACAAAGATCAATAATAAGCCAGTTCTGCCTCCAGGCAAACGAGCTAAAAGACATGACACAAAAGGAAAAAGTATTAGGAGGGAAGAGGGGGAAAGCAAACACAGCCCTGGCTTTCCACTGTATGATTCTTACAATGACTAGCTGGAAAAGGGCTTGAGGTTGCCATCTCCAAAGATGCTGGAGAGTAATTTTCCTTCTAAAAATTGCAATCTTGTGCATAGCTACTTGGGAGCAAAGACTTGTCTATGTTCCGGATGCTAGCATAAGGGATTCAAACATGACAAATTTTAATCCTAGAAGCAAGCAAAGTGTCAAGCTACAAAAGACTTATAAGTGCGCAGTCACAAAATTAAAAACTATGCTAGGAGAACAAGGCTATCAGCCCTTCCCTGACTTCAGATGGTAAATAACATTTTTCCCCAGGTAAACCAAACTAATAATATAATAACAAGAAAAACAGGGCAGAAGATCAAAAGCCAGCGGGAGGCTGGGAGCAATGCAGCTTCCTGCGCTGCTGACAAATGTCCCACTTTCTGCTTGCTGGATGCTGGTGCAATGCATTTGGACCCTCAGAGGACAACTGAGATTCTTGAAGCCAAGGAGATGACCTGAAGAAGGTGAGAGAGGCAGAGCAGCATGTGGATGGGACTATATCTCATTCATTCATTCACTTCTATACCCCCCAGTGGCCAAAGTTGGCTGGGCGGTTCACAACAACACATAAAAATGAAGAATAAAATACAAGCCACATCCAAACACTGTGAAAAGGTTACCATACAAAAATTTTAGACCAAGTCTAAAACACACATTAAAAAACTGTTGTTGTTTAGCAAAGTCGTGTCCGACCCATTGCAATCCCATGGACAACATTTCTCCATGATCAGTTTTCTTGATGTTCAGTTTCAAGCCCACTTTCACCTTCACCAAGAGACTCTTTAGTTTCTTTTCACTTTCTCCCATTAGAGTGGTGTCATCTGCATATCCGAGGCTGTTGATATTTCTCCCGGCAATCTTAATTCCAACTGGTGATTCAACTAGCCCCACCTTTCTCATGATGTGCTGTGCATATAAATTAAATTGGCAGGGGGACAATATACAGCCTTGCCGTACTCCTTTCCCAATTTTCAACAAATCAGTAATTCCATTTCCACTTCTTACTGTTGCTTCTTGACCTGCATACAGGTTTCTCAAGAGACAAATAAGATGAAGTAAAACTTAAGATCTGTTTAAGCAGCTAACAGAGCTCCAGTAAACTAATCAAATGCCCTGTAGTAGAGGATGATCTTCACCTGGCACTGAAATGATATTAGGGCTGGTGTCAGGTGGGCCTCAATAGAGAGCTTGTTCCATAACTGGGGGGGGGCACCACTGAAAAGTCCCTTCAACTTGTTGACACCAACCAAGCCTTCCTCAGAGGCAGGGCCCAGATTCTGATTATAGTGGCTGGATATGAGTAGATGGCTGCCAAGAGAGGTGTTGCACCAGGCATTGTGGTCTGAAGTTGGCCAGGGCGACTTATTTTATATTGTTAATTTGTTGTATATTTGAATGTTTTATATTTTAATTTTATGTTGTGAGCTGCCCTGAGGCTTCGGTGAATGGGTTGGTATAGAAATGTTTTTAAAAAATAAATAAATAAATAAATAAAATAAGATATGAAAGACTTTGTAGGTTAAAACCAGCACCTGAAATTGGACTTGGAAGCATATAGGCCACCGATGCAAGTGGACCAGAGTCATGTCATATTCTCTGACCATCTGGTACCACTTTTGAGGATGCAGTAATGGCATCCTAATGCCAGGTGACAGCTACTTCACAATTATATATGCACTTTGCATCTTTTTGTTAGAAGAGTCCATAATTTTGCTTTTATGTTTTGCAAGTACACCTGGCTGGATACTGTATGGATCCAATTACCTGTCTGTCTACAACTTCATCTCCTGGCACCAGTGTTTGCTTCAGGTATGGGCATCTGTCCTACATTTTCCGCAGCCAAGCCAGGCACACAGAATTCATTCAGCTTTTCTGCAGTCTCCTAATCATCTCTTAGCATATCTAACTCCCTTGTGTAACAGCCCAACCGTCCCATCTGGAGAATTTCACCCACCTACACTGTGGTGGATTAACAAGCAACATGACATGTAACAAGTGACACATTCAGCCACCTTACTGAGCTCCATTGCACAGTAAGATTGATTTTATTCTTTTATATTTAATTAAGATTTGCACAGCTTTTATACATCCTCCTATTTCATTGCTGGCTATGTCTGAGCTGTTATTATCAACACAGAGAGCAAAATCTTTCAGCCTAGCCTGTGGAGTGTTACTTAGATATCAAAGTGAAATTCACAAGGAAAGTGTAAGACGTGCTCTGTTCTTTTACCCATTCCCCTGTTAGCATTTCATCTGCAAAACAGATCAAGGTCTACAGCTGTGCTTTAATGGCAATGGACTCTACCCCAGCTGACCTACAAGCATGGAGTTCATCAGGGCTTCTGAAATGTGCCACAGGTCTTTCCATCATCAGGTTGCTAATAGGCTGTTGGGGGAAGTCTCAGGAGTCGGGCAAAGGAAATCAGAGCAGCGGGTAACCGCTACAGCTGGAATCACCTTGCACTTCAGAAGCAAGGTAACAGCATTCTCAGATGTGCGAATCACCCATTAGTGTCCTGGGGGATCGTTCCTTGGAAAGGAACCCTGCCTTGCTAGGAGGAGGCCTCCTGCCACCTCCTCTCTTTCACCATAGCTACTGTAATGAGGATCTCTGCAGCGAAACCATCCTGTAACTCCCATGGCAGGGAACAGCTGCTGAAAGCCAGTGTGGAAAAGTGGCTAGACTGTTGGAGATCTGGGTGCCAGTGCATGAAACTCACTGGATGACTTTGAGCCAGTCACTGATTCTGAGCCTAGCCTACCTTGCAGGGTTGTTGTGAGGAGAAAATGGGGAGGAGGTGGGCTTTGTAAGCTGCCTGGGGTTCCTTGCAGGAAAAAGGTAGGGACGGGAATATAATTAATTAATAATCCTCTGTATACCTTTCTACACCTCTCCTTTATACATGCAGGGGCAAAATTGTGCCCTACTTCACCGGCAAAAAAACCCACATAGAAGAACCAAGCGCCAATTCACACATATGCTGCTGCATTTGAAACCAGTTATCCAGCCCACTGGTTTGACTAGGCATTGGGCACATGTTCAAAATGCCCGTGTTTTCCGAGAAGGCTTCACCCATTCAGGAGAAACAGAAACAGATTAGTTTATACAATTAGGCATGTGGAGATCATCTTAAAGTGATGCTGTGTCTTATTTATTTACGTTATCGCTGCCCCGAGACACTGTAAAGGACAGGATAGGGAAAAAAATTAAATAGAGAAATAAAGTCAGGGAACCACCAGTGAGAAATCCCTTTTCTTGATACCACCCTCTGAGCCTCATTTGGTAGGGAGGCACCCAGAGGAAAGCTTCAGATGTTGCTCATGGTGGCTGGATAGACTGCGGATGGGAGAGGTGTGGCTGGCGACAAGGGAGAGGGCAGGGCCTTCTCTGTGGCAGCCTCTCCTCCATTATGGAATGATCTTCTCACTGAGGCCCACCTGGTGCCAGCTCTGCCAACCTTTCATCGCCAGGGTTAGGGTGTCCTCTGTGCTGATTGGTGCTAAATAACAGGCCTAGTTAAATTAACCTTGTTGTTTAACATTTAGTTTTAAAATCTTTGTAGTGGAACATTACAATGTTTTTACTTTTTAATATTTTATACTGTATTTTATTGTATTTTCTGAGTTGTTTTATACTGACCAGAGAGCAATTGGAGGAGGAGAAATTAAACAAACAACTAACATAAGTATTTATTGTTCTAGGAGAGTGTCTCTTTGGTATGATCACTTCTAGGAAAGACTTACATACTTGAACACTTTGGTCATTACACTGATTCACTAGTGGAACAGTGAAAACGCAAGCACATCGCACAGAGGTTGCTGAGGAAGCGTCAAGCATGATTGGCTGGTTTCAGTCTAAAGTGCAGAAGCTGACAAAAAACAGAAACCATATCCCTTCATTCCTTTATTCCTTTGTTCCTTTTTGCCACTATGCTACCATTCGGAGAGTAGGAACTGAACAGTGCATGGAAACTGGAGATCTGCTGCTGCAGAGATTTTGTGAAAATATTGATAAGGGCCTGCCTGATGCCCCCGTGCCCTGCGGTCCACTTTCAATTCCTGTTCGTCTTCATAACAATTCAATGGCACATTCAAAGACAAAACACCGACTGACTGTGGTTCCTCTTCTGAAGACCATTTCTTCATGCATGCTTCCTTTCCGGGGCTCACATGGAGTTCTGTCGCAATGCAAGCGGCAAAACGAAAACAAGAACTGTGGGACCACTGAGCACAACAGACACACTCTGATTTAACCTTTGGGAAAGAAGTGAGAAGGGTTTCTGCACAGCTGCCTTCACCAGCCTGGTGCCATCCAGTATTTTGGCCAACTCCTGGCCATTTGTCATGCTGGCCAAGACTGATGGGAACCAAAATCCTGGAAGGCACCAGGCTGAAGAAGGTGGTAATGATCACTGAACCTCACACTACGGGTAAAATCAACAGAACTGTCACTACGTTTTTGTTTTTTTAAATCTGTGCTAGGCATTTATGAGCAAGCCAGGCATTATACATCCGCCATAAACTTTTAATTAGTGCAGTTTTCTTATGGCATATGTCCCATGGTGCAGTTTGGTTGCAGACCACCATAAAATCCTAAATAGGATGAAGGGTGTTACGCAAATGTTAAATAAATGCATAAACAAACATGGAGGCAAGAGGAAGGAGATCAAGCTCAGTAGTTTTAGGGTTTAAAAAAATCTCTCCTATAAGCAGAGTCTGGGGTGGAGCAGGTTCTTTTGTGACTCTTACAATACCTGAATAATGGGGTCAAAGTATATCAGGCACCCCAATGCTTGTTTGGCATTGCTGAAGGAGTTGAAATCATGTGCAAAATCTCACTTTAATGGATGTTATTCTTTAGTTTTCATGGCATGTTGATAGTAAAACTGGTTCTGTTGTAGTTGGCCAATTGCCTGGATAGTCCAGATTGGGCAGTACTGCCAGGCAGGAGGAAATATGTGCAGAAATGACGAGCTGAACTTTCTTTGCCCATGTTTTGTTTCATCCACTGGAATTGGTAGTGGATTCCTGCAACACAGAACAGACAAAGACAGAATACCTGAACAATGCCAGCTGGCTGGGAAGTACGTTTGGCTTGAACTACAGAAAGGAAGTCACAGGCCCTGACTTTTCTGGCTAGAAGAGGAGACACTAAGCAGCATCCATCTGCCAGAAGAAGAGGCAACATGGGAGCATAGCTTTGATAAATCAGGCCAGAAGACCCGCCCCATGTGATGTGGAAGCCAACATTTTAAAAGTTCTGAGGCCCTTTGAGAAAACCCTTACTGCAAAGATCTTAAGTGCAGTTCCTCTGGCTTTATCTCTTCAGCTGTTTCCTGAAAGCATGAAATACACTATGACTTGGAACTCAGGTAGTTCCAAAAGTACGGCTCCCTACATCCTCAATCATGCAGTTTAGCTTCTCTCAAAGAGATAATTAAGGAAACATCCTATCAAGGCCCCAATATGACAGCATCCCACAAGATGGGGAACCTTTATGAATCTTCACAGACATCAGGATTCTAAAGTCAGAAATTAAGTCCAGTGTTTAGATGTGGCACTTGTATTCAGTGCCAGGGTTCCGCTCATTACAGAGGGCTTTTCCTCAGCAATGAGCCACTGCAGATAGTTCTTCCCTATGAATTGGACTAGTAGAAATCAATAACCAAGGTGCTATCCTGACATGATCTGGGGAACTATAGCATTATTTTGGAGTCTGAGCACCAAGCTCCTCCAAAACTGGCCATATAGATAAAATGCAGGGGACAAGGCATGGAGTTAAGGAGCATTAAATTTATGATAACCAGGCCATATACATGTCCGCTGTGGCTTGGTATATTTTTATTATTATTTTTATTTTTTATTTAAAACATTTTTATGCCGCCCCCATCGCAACAAAGCCTCAGGGCGACTTACAACAAAAACCACCCCGAGAGATTATTCAGTGCTTAACATTCAAGTTAACATGGTCCTGAGTCCATTTGGTAGTGGGCAGTATAGAAAAGTTTTCAATAAATAAATAAATAAATAAATAGTACAGTATGTATACTAATCAGATAGGTAGATAACATAGAACATTAAACTTGGATATGATATGATTTGATTTATTATATTCTTTAAAATCTGGCTTATTGTACAATGGCTTAAATTGAAGGTGCTAATTTGAATGTTATCTTTTATACTGTAAACCTTCCTGGGAAAACTGCACTCTAGGAAATGTATGAATATAGGCCAGGGTCAAGGCCTGAGCCTATATTCAGAATGAGGTCCACCTTTGCAGGTGCTTGCAGGGAACAGCTGAGGAGTGTTTAGGCAGTGCTGCAGGGAGGCCCCTAGAGCAGCCTAAGAGCCTGCACTGTGTCGCTACTCTTCACCACAGTGACACAAGCCATCCCAGTGACTCCCCCGGGCTTTGGCCTCTCCATCGCCTTGCCTGGTTCCTGCCCTGCCTCGCTCCAGTCTGCCTGGCTGCTCCTACTCCATTCCTTGTCTCTAGCCTGACCCTGATTCCCAGGTACCTCCTTGAGCTCACCTTGCCTTTGAATGTGGCTGCCTTTCTGGGTCCTGACCTTTGGGCTGTGCTTGCTTGGATCTGTCACCTCCCTGACTTTGACCTGGCCTGTTAAACAAATGTGCCTCTTGCTTCTGGTCCTCCAGACCTCCTGCAAGACTCCACCTTACACCTGCATTCTGATCCTGGCATTCCAGCCTTTGATGCCTGCTGCCCACACCCTGACCTTGCAATATATTTCAGTCAGAGGTCATGCTTGGCTTTGGCTCAGAAGCAGCTTTGGTCACCCTGCATGGTGACCAATACTGGGAGGGAGAGAACAGCAGTGTGACCCCACTGACACCCCTGGATCTCTCAGTGGACCCCGGCATCCTTCCAGGGTGATGCAGTGGGGGCAGGATACAGCATTGCAGAAGTTACGCTCCTTCTTAGATGAGCAGCTCCAGAAAATGGTGCCTGGGGAATATTGTTCGACTCCATGGATTCTCCAACAGGGGGCTCCTCGGGGGTTGGCTTCATCCCCCATGCTGTGTGACATCTACATGATCCTTTTTCATAGAGTCATCTGAAGTTTCAGCCTGCCATCTGTGAGCTGATGGCACAGGGCTCTATTTCTTCTTTTCATCCTCATCCAGAGAGGTTGCGCATGGGCTAAACCAGTGCCTGGCTGCAGCAATGGACAGGATGGGGTGAACAGCTGACACTCAATCCAGGCAAGACTGAAATGCTTGTACACCTTCCCAAGACTCTTTGCTAGTGGATGGTATGCAAAAGTGTTATATAAATCAATAAAATTGTGGGTGGTTCTTCTTACCAGATGGTGAGTCTTCAACCTGTTCTAGATAGGGTTGCACTCCCTTAGAAGGAAGACTGGGGGTGTTCTTTGGGCCATCTTTGTCACTTTAGGGTCAGGAGAACTGTGGTGGCTTGGAACACTTTTTAAAATAGGTGTATTGTTTACAACCAGGGTGTAGGAAATTACTGGGATAAGGTTTAAGACTCAATTCTATGGACTCCCAACATTGTCTTGAGGGGACCATCGGATCACTGGAGTCCTAGCTGTGAGGTCCTCTGAGGCTGTTTTTTTTTTCCCTCAATACAGGCATCCTTCTCTACATTGGTCCATCATTTGCATGCATTTTTTCAAAAACTGCTAATGAATCTGCAAAGAAATGTCCATACCCACACAGCTCTAGTGAGTTTTGAATGCAAATAGCTGGCTGGCATAACAGCATAATTTCCTTACTTCCTGATTTCCGTAAATCAGCTTGGCCAAATTCCATATATCCCTAGAGTTATGTAAGGGGAGCAGGGTTGGAGGCAGGAAAATTTGCATAAAGTATACCCGCAATTTGTGTAAAACAATGACCACAATTTGTAGAAATTGCAGCTGTGTTTTACACAAATTGTGAAAATCACAGTGTATTTTGCCCAAACTCCTCTGCCTATGAATGCAAATACGCACATTCCTGCTCAGTCAAAAAGCAGAAGATGTATGTTGGCCGAGGTCACTTTGCACCAAGTTTGCACAGTGCCGGGTAGATGGACAGCTGGGCAGACTAGACTAATCCACCAAATTTTGATTCCTGCAGACTTATGCTGCATTGCCTAATTTTGGCTCTGTGGTACAGCCTGAAGAACCTACCAAATTATGGTCAGGGCAGCTTACCTACAAAAGAAAGCCTGCTATAAATCTCCTAACCTAACACCACTTTAATTATGATTTTCAGAGGTGCTGAGAAGTGAGAGATTTTTAAAAACTCTCTGACCGCATCTTCCTCACCTTTAACCTTCTTTGCTCTTTCAAGCACATTCAAAGAAAGGAAATTCAAAGGAAACCTTTTTTGTTTGTTTGTTTTTTGGTGGTTAGTTTTCTGACATCATTTCACTTGAAGTGTGTATAGACTGAGAGCAGATGTCAGATTTCAACTGTTGTGTATTATAAATTGGCTTCCGACCTTGATAACAGAATGATAATATTTGTATTGTGTGTGCACAGCCCAATGTCAAGTCATATTTACAGAGTGGAAGCTTGTTCCTTCCACTAATCTCTTACAAGAAAAAAACACAGGGATAAAAATGCTGCTTTTATGGACACAGTGACATTTGGTGCTATTGAGCTTTGATGAAGATGATCCTGAATAGCAAATAACTCATAATTTAAAGCACAGAATGGACTCTGTTGCAGTGCTGGCAACTGCAAGGTGTTGACTCAAACCTCTTGGCCTCAGTCAGCATGGCTAACGATAAGAAATGATGGGAATTGTAGAACAGTAACATCTCGAATGCCACATGTTGACCTCTCCTGAAGTACAGTTTGTTGGTCTGGATGATAAATATCATCTTCACAAAGAGTATGAATGAAATGATGCATGCAATTTCTTGCCATGTGCACACACTTTCAGGAGAAACTTTTCCACCCTTTCCAGTGTTGGTCTGAACATGGCTTGAGGTGGCATCTTGGAAGCTGTCAACTTGGGCCTACCTAGCACTGAGATTGTTATTGTTTGGGGCACCAGGTTAAGAATCCCCTCTACTCCCAGGCATTTAATAGTGTCAAGAGTGAAAAAACACACCCAAGGATTGTCTGTTGGGAGCATAGAATCAAAAGAACATTTACAGTTTATTAAGACAAACAGGAAATACATGTGGCATATAGGCAGTCCCTGAGGGGCTACAAAGATGGAGTCTGTACAAGATGCTTTATTATTATTTAATGGATGTTTAGCCCATCCCATTAGCCACACAGCTTCATGGGCAGGATACAAACAAGAAAACCATACACACTCCCTGTGGAGGGGGGGATCAGGTGGGGGGTCACATACACAGAAGGCTAGAGGCACATTAGAATAAAACAATAGGGCTTGAACACAAGGCAAAAAGGAAGAACCTTCAGGAAAGTCAGACTTTAGCATGTCTAAGGTGTGCCCCAAAGGGGAGGCCTTTCAGGACAGGAACACTAACATTTCTGAGGTGTACTTGGGAAGCAAGACTTGCAGTATGGATTCCTGATCTGACCAGGAATCCCATCTGAATTCTAGAGCTGTTCTTACAGTGTCAGGCTTTTAGCAGCCATATTTTGCAAAAACTTTTGCTGTTCTGCCCTGACAATAATATATGAAGATTTTTTGTTGTCTACCCTGAACAGGTGTCACATGAGAAGAATCTTGGACATAATCAGAAGAAAGTCTGTGAGTATATGGTCCCTGGTTCTCAACAATTTTTGAGGGAACCTGTAAATTTGCTTTCACATTTCCACACAGTCTTAGGTTTCCTTGCACTAACAAAGGATCCATATTGAAACTTTGGTTCCTTTGCACCACAGTGGACATTTCTGTGAGCCTTATATTTCTCTTACTTCCTTACACCAGTTTCTCTTATATCATATGCAAAAGATGTATCTGCTTGATTTTATCAGCCTAGCAGCACTGAGTTTAGAACATATCCCTCTTCCACGCAAGAGTTTTGCCGGTGGCCACAGAGTTGGGGCATGGCAACACTGCAAGCTTGCAAGAAGTGAGAGACTTCCATGCCTTTCTTCCAATTTACCTGTCTAAAAACTGTCTATTAAGCTTCTATGAAATCATTCAATTTCCCCATTAGCCTGAGGCTAAAACACAGGCAATCCTCTAAGTATAATATTCTGTTCCACAAGGAAAGTGTCAGATTCTAGTGAAGGAAACAGTGTGGCAGGACCCAGTCCCTTTGGATACCTTTCAGTGCTAAAAAGAAAAGAATTTATTGACTAAAGCAGAGGTGCCTTGGATGTGAATGCTGTTTGGGGCCTTTCAAGGAAATGGGCAGATAGCACAGTGACAGTCACATGGAGCAGCATCAAACCTTCCCCATGTAGGCGAAAATTGCTGTTGCATCACTGCAGTGAGAGCAGTTCTTGAGGACTGTGACAACATCCGCATCACCTTCCGGAGGGATATCTGATGAAGGCAATGGCAGGCAGGAGAAGGAATCAGCTGTCATACTCTTCATTCCCGGCCTGCCCTCTCTCCCATAAGCAAAATGGTCTGACTGACCATTAAGCAACACAGTCTCCTGATCTCTTTGGAGCTGACAGGGTGGACAGGGGTTGTGATCAGTATGCAGGATGAGTTCATGGCCCCACATGTATGTTCTCTACTCTTCTGTAGCCCAGGCACAAGAAAGGGCTTCTTTTTGAACAGGGGAATGTTTCCTTTCAGCCTCAGTGTGTGTTCTGGAACCAAAGGCAAAGGCAACAATCTTCCATATGTTGATTTCATGGAGCTGGATGAGGACAGTTCCTTCTCCATTATCAAAAGCATCATTTGCCACCATGTTAGGTAATGCAGGATAAAACAGCAGCAGGGCTGGGCTATCGACAGTCAGAGGTTGTACAGAATTACAGGTGCTTCAGGTGTGCTGCAGGTGTCCAGACCAAGCCTGAGGTCACCCAGAGTAATTCTTAGAGCGATTCAGTGCTGGATGCATAGTTTGGAAAAAAATTGGCATACCCTGAGGTGAAGCTCAAGAAGGAACATCACATTTGCAATCAGTAGGAAAAGGTGCTTGTGTGAAAGCTAGATTGGGGTCTGGGTTGTGTGTCAGGTCAGCTGGTGAAATGGCATGCCCTAGAAAGGGAAGTTCTTTGTATTTAGATAAGTGGAGCTTCAAGCCTGGCAGGTAAGAACAGACTATACATTGCCTTCATGCTCTTCAGAAGGCTTTCCAGTCACAATAATATCATCCATGTAACTCTGGATTCCCTACTGGTTCTTGAGGGTGAAAGATACCATCTGTTGAAAAACATGGGTGCTCATTTAACGCCACGAGGTACATGTTTGAAACAGTAGAATCCATCAAGTGTACCAAATGTAAATCAATATTGTAGTACTATCCAAGTTTGTTATTTCAGATTTCTGGGGGTTGCAAAATATTTGGATAGGGTGTGTGTGTCTATTCACAGATATCTGAAAATGCGGACACAGAAGGTCACTGTAACCATTTCAGTTACAGGGATATTTTTTTCTTGCTTAAGCTCTTCCATGTACATCCACTTTAGATGTTTTGCTGCTTCACTCAGGACATCACTTACATCAGTGCTTATGAATGTGAATGTGAATATGAATAGTGAACCTCAGTGAAATGTGTGCTGGCCTGGTTTAAAACTGTGGGGAAACACGTTGAGAAGTGCCGAACATAAAGTATTGGCAAATAATTACAAAATTAGTTGTCCTTGTTGTTCCTTCAACTTTTTTCTCATTCTCTTTCTTCCCTCCTTCCTTTCTTGGCATTGCAACTATTCAAACATAAATCATGGGCCACTTTCCCCAGTGTCCCACACATGTTTCTGTTCCAGACATTTAGGGAACCTCAGAGGTTAGGGAATATTATCATATAACCCGAGATGCTATGAATTCTCCCTGTGTAATAGAGAACATGCACACTTGGCATTTCTGTGATATTCATTGGTGAAGTCTCTACTCGTAAGCCAAGATCTGTGGGTTGTAATGATATTTAAAAGACTGAAGAATTTGTACTTGATTGCCAGAAACTACATGTTCTTGCTCTTATTCCCAAGCCTTCTGAGAAGGAATAAAAAGATAAATTAAAATGACTGTTTAACATGCACAAATGTGGATACACTGTTGAGCTTAATGTTATCGTGGTCCAATGAATAGCATGTTGGTTATGCTAGACATTAAGCAAGGTCTGGTATTTAGAACAGGAACGGACAGCCTGAGGGGTCAGGTGCATGCTCCTACCTCACCCCAGCATGCTGCCAAAATCTGGCATGGCAGCATAAGTTTGGGAGAGTCAAAAACTGATAGACTGACCTAGCTTGTCCGTGCTCCTAGATTGCAGCCCATGTACCCAGCAATCTTGGTGCAAATGTTCTCCAGTGTGTGCTGCTTCTAAAGCAAGCTGCCACATGCATATTTGTTTTTACAGGTGGAGAAATTTGTGCAAAATAAAACCCATGATTTGCACAATTTACATAAAACTCATGTGCAATTTGCAGAACTTGAAAATATATTGTATACAAATTGTAGCCAATTCTGCAAATTAAAATTCTGCCATTTCTTCAAATTTCCTTGCGTTACAAAAGATAACATAATACTACAGATGTTTGGAAGTGGACTGAATTGGATTTTTGTTTTGTTTTGCACATTTCCATCTCAAAAATAGAGAAACATTTGTCTATTGATTTGTCTATTGAAACAGACAAACTTGATTTGCAAATGTTTCTTTTTTCCATTGCTAATGAACTTGTTGCAAAACAATGCATGAAAACCACATGGCTCTAGTAAGATTTCTACAGAAATAGCTGCTTTTCATAACATTGTTATTATGCCCCTTGTGATTATGCAGATCGGGTAATTCTGCTCAAACAGCATCAGAGCCACATGATTTTCAGAGGCTAATTTCCAAAAATCTAATTAGCAATGAAAGAAAAGTGAACAATTCTCCTATAGGATTCAGATCATGTGCTGGCTTAACTTGCACCCCAGTAAGCTGGCACCTGCAAAAGCATTAGAGTTGGGGATAAGATGTACATTCAGGTTCTGGTTGGGAGCAACTGGAGGATGGAAATAGCTTCTATTTGTTAGGATCTGAGTTGCTCTGGTAGCCAAAACCAGAATGGCATTTGCAGAATGGGCTCTAGGCCCTGCTGGAGCTCTGAACAAGCTCTTCCCCCAAGAACTGGCCTCAGCAACACTGGGCCTCCTGTTAGTTGTAGCGTCTGCTCCTAGTTCCTGCATCTTGCCATGTTCTCCTGGCTTGCCTTGTTGCCTCAGCAACACAGGTTTTCCTGCTTTCTGTAGTCCCTGGATCTTGCCTGATCTGTATCCCCTCAGTGACATGGGTCTCCTTGCTGGCTGTGGTATGCTTCAGCTCCTAAGCCTTGCCTGACCCTTGCTGCATTTGGTTCCTGTTGTATCCTGCCTTGCTTTCTTACCTCAGCAGTGCAGGTTTGCCCACTAGCGGTAGTTTAGCTCCTGCATCTCACCCAGCCCTTGTCATGTTCCTTGCTGTGCCATTTCCCTACCTTGTCATTACCCTGCCCAGTTATCTTGCCTCAAGTGCCTGGACCTCTTTTAGACTTCCAGTTCTTGGTTTGTTACCATGCCCTGGTTTCTGCCTGGATACCTACTTCTGGTTCCTGATCTCAGCCTGTTCCATGGCTATGACTCAGACTTGCCATTAAACCTTGCTTCTCAGTTTTGGACTTCGCTCCATTGACCTGGTCCCAATGCCATGTCTCTGGCTGCCCATGTCCCAGTGCCATTCCTGGATCCTGACACAATTAGGCAGAAAGAGTTAGTGATCAAGAGTGCGAGGTCAGCAAGGAGACCCTGAGTTGTGCCTCTTGAAATTAATTCTGATCATTGTAAGCATTATTTGTATGTTTTAGGATTGAGGTTAAGCTTAGGTTAGGGGAAGGATTTGGGGAAAAGTGGTTCCAAGGCCCTGAAAATAGTTTAGATTGTACAAATAATGAGAGTGGTCGAAAAGAAACCTCTGAGTGCTGCCATTGTGCATGTTGCCCGAGAGCAAAGGGGTGATTCTGCAGCGTTAGGGTTGGTTTAGCATAAAGTTAGACTTAGCAATCTGGTTGGGGTTCAGGTTAGGAAAACACGTGTCCCTGGACATGTTCGGGAGCCTGGAGATATGCTACATTGGGCAGAGGAAATGAGCACTGCACGAGAACACCCTGGCATCCTTCCTTGCGCGTTTGCTCTGAATGTGGCGTGATCACACCTGCATTTAGTTGTGGGATAAGGTTAGGGTTCAGAAGACCAGGATCCCTGTGCAAATGCAGGGCACTGGAGCACCCTAGACTGGGCAGAAAGAGCAAGTGCTCTGAGGGAGGAAGGGATGCTTCGGTTTGGATTCAGCTCTTCACATGGGTAGATGCTTCTCCATGGACAGATGCTCATTCAGACTCTGTTAAGAGTTACTGAAAGAACTGTCCTTTTAAAGCCTTGCCTGAGTCCCCAGAGAGCAAGGGGGAGAGGGAGAACGCTGCTCAAGGTACATGGTGCCCAGCAGCCCAAGCATGGCTGCCACTGGTTTCCTTCTCATGCTGAGAGAGTCTTGCCGTTCTGCGTGTCTTTTGCAAGAAGTACTTCAGCTTCACCTGAAGCTCAGACTCCCTTCTTTTGTCAAGGAGGGGCAATGCCCACTGCTTTCTTATGCACACCTGGAAATCACCACATCAGCCCTGCCCTTTGGTCATGCATGGTTTGGATTCCTGATCTCAGTTGCTCTCTGCCCCCACGTGATGCTAAGGATGGATGCCGCACCAAACTAGCTCTCAGAACTTGCAGCAAGAGTCCCTTGGACACCAGTGTTCAAAATTGTGTGGCCATTCCAGAGAGCCTCTCCAGGAATTCACACTCCCTGAGCACACAGAAGAGAACCACATGCGCAAGAGGCAAGGTGAGCTTGATCCCTCTCCTCTCATGCTTGATCGGAAGTGTTCAGGAATGGCTGACTGAAGCTTGCATGTTTCTTTTGTTTAATTGTGTTTTAATTATGATTTTCTGCTATGTGTTTATGTTATGCTTAAGATCCTGTTTTTAAACTAATTTCCTTGTTAACTGCCTTGAGCACGATCAGTTGACAGAAGGGCAAGACATCCATTCATATTCTTTATTTATTTTATCAAATGACCTCTTTTGAAGGAGGCATCATGTCAACTTATTTAGATTTTTTTCCATAAACATGCCTCCTGAAATGCTTTTCTCCTGTCACTGGAAGGGTGCCTGTCTTTTATAATGGATTGAGGGCAGATTCCTTTGCATGTTTAGGCAGGAAACACAAAAAGGCTGGCCAGGGTATGCTGGGAATTGTAGGTTTTCTCTTATTAAACAGGAAGAAAATAGCACGCTTAATGCCATAGGCTGGCTCCTTCCCTCTTTTCCTTATGTTTATTGAACTCAAAAACTCTAAAGTCAAATCTTTTATTGAAATTTAATGGATTGCATAACAGTGTGAACTCTAAATAGCCTTCTGGGAGAATTAAGGGAGAAGCCTCTGCCCATGTCAAGAGTTTAGTCCAAACTGGAAACTTCTTCTCTGTCCCTCCCTTTCAGTGATGCTTCTGGCTCCATCCTCAAGGTGGCTCTTGCTGCTTGAGGGCAAAATAGTGGGAATGACTAAGACCCTCCAGCTCATTTCTCCTGTCGCCTCCTTACTGGGTCAAGGACTGAGTCTCACTTCTACTCCCTTTCCCCTCCTGAAGTGCCTTCCATCCCGTCAAAACAGGCCGATTCTCACACTCTGCCTGGGAAACCTCACTAGGTAACCATGAATCAATGAACTCCTGCTTGTCCCCTTCTCTGAGCCAGACAAAACTATCTGAACTGTCTGTACTGAGCAAGATATGGGCCTTTCCTGTACACTTCATGGCTTCATTCTGTGTCGTCACACCGTGATCTGCCAAGCTTTGCAAAACGCACACATCTCCATCATGGAAATGTCAGTTAATCCTGCCAAATGTACATTTCTACTGCAAATGGACCAATTCGTATGAATATCCTTGAACTTCAGTTCGCAAAAGGTTCACCCTGGAATAGGTTCTAGGAAGGAAGTAGGAAAAGAAGTAGGCTCTTTGTGTTCTAGGAAGCACTACACCTCCCATGTACTATGTGCGTCACGGTGCACGTGCGGGACAAGTCCAGCCAGCCATTGGGTCGGGCTCAGTACATCTGCTTGAGGAGCAGGGATGTGCCCATCACCACGTCCCCCGGGTAAGGTGCGAGAGAGACGGTGGTGCCTGTGTCAGTGGTGCCTCCTCTCCACTGTGGCCATTCTTTTCAGCATCGTAGGAGCTCTCCGTAGCGGTCCACCATGGGGAACCTGTTTTGGGGATCCAGTTCAGCACCATGGAGAGCTCCTATAGAGCCCCATGGAAAGGCTGCAGCTGATGTGGGACCCTTCTGACAAAGGCATCACCAGCCCCCTGGTAAAAGGTGACCTGGGAGAGTATGGGGTTAGTTTACATTAGGCTTATTCCCCTTTTTGGGGTCACATATGTTGAGTCTAAGTGCACATAGCGTTCCTGTTTACCTTGCAAGTAGGAAGAACATGCTTATCCCTTCCACCACAGGGTTTTCAGATGGGTTTGCATTTGAAACAAGCCTTGCATATTCCTGTATAATTGGACTTTTCCATCCCTTTCAGCATTGAGCAGATTCAGCATAAGAACATAAGAAGAGCCATGCCAGACCAGATCAGACCCAAGGCCCATGTAGTCTGGCACTCATACACACAGTGGCAAGCAGCTGCCCACAGGATCCCTCACACAGGATGGGTACAGGACCCCCTCCTGCCCAAGCCCCTCAGCAACTGATGAAGGAGGTGACAGTCAGCCAGCAAGCACAGACAGCCTCTTCTTCCATGAATCTAGCCAATTTCCTCTTAAAGCCACCCCCACTCCCCATGGCAGCAAATCCCACAGTTTATCTGTACGTGGTGTGAAGAAGAGCTTCCTTTTATCTGTCCCAAACCTCCCACCTGACAGCTTCATGGAATAACCCCAGGTTCGAGTGTAATGGGAAGTGGGAAAAAGTCTCCCTCTCTTCTTCTCCACACCATGCATTATTTTAAGCACTTCTCTCATGTCTCCCCTTATTCGCCTCTTTTCTCAGCTGAGCAGTCCCAGTTGTAGCCACCACTCACGGGGGGGCCTGCTGCAGCCCCCTGAGCATTTCTGTTATATTTATTCACAGCTTCCACTGGCCTGAAGGGTGCAGGGAAGGAGTGCAGTGATGGGAGGCATAGAAGCTGTCGTGTTTGCAAAAGCTGCTGGAATGGGCCAAATCTGGGTAGGTCTTCAAATGTGCTTGTAGCATCAGCTTGTGCACAGTGTTTATTGTTTTATTTAAAATCTGTATATATCATCAATTCATTACAAAATCTCAAGTTTTTGCAGGGGGGGGGGGGTTCATGCTCCGAGATCACAGCCAATCAACCAAGCACTTGTATAAATGTTGGAATTGCTCCGTTTGATTTCTTCTACCCACAGAAATCTCCTGTCAGGCGGCACTTCCCAGATTTTGCTGCCTGTGATAATTGTCTTACACTGACATCCTTCTGCAGCATCCAAGTCGCTCCCGTTTTGTCTCTTTGTGACCAAACTTTGGTTTCACACTTTGTTCCAAGTCATGCATCCAGCACCCCTCCATATAATCATGTTGGCTTAGAAGGAAGTGCAAATCCAACATTATTTATTGACAATTTAAACGCCAGACTCTCGAATTTCAACAGACCTGACCTAAACATCACTTGACTTAAAATTATGTACCAGGAAAATTCAGCAAGCCATGAAGTTATAGTCTTTAATTGCCTTCATGGTCTATAAAATTTCAAATACAAACTACAGAGAACCTGTCTTTTTAAATGGTACAGGATGGCAATTTTAAGCCACTCAATGTTAATTTCATATCAATTGTTTCTTTGCATTTATCTCTTGCCCAGTAGCTAAACTTGTCTGAGCAGTTCATCAGATTTAAAACATGAGCATCCGTAACGCAGAACCAACAAACAAAAACATAACAGACCTGAAACATTAAGAATAAATTCCAAGAGAGATTAACTTTTTTTCACATGCTGTTAAATACCTGTGAATAGAGGAAAGTCTTAACCTGGTCCCAAAAAGGATGACCATGTTGGCACCAGGTAGGTCCTACTGCAGTGAGTATTCCATAGCTGGGGGGGCCACCCCTGAGCTCTTCACCCTTGTAGCCTTTCTCTGATTTTCCCTCAGAGGAGGAATCTATAGAAGAGCTTCAGATAGTTAGGGAAGCATACTGCTATGCTCAATATAGTCTCTTGTAAAGTAACAGCGGATATCTTACCCAGTTCTGTTTTTAGTGAAATTCTTAGTAAAAACATTAAAATATAATGGAAAGTCTGGACATGGTTTTTAAATGAATGAAGTACTTTGATTAATAGGGATGTACTGTACACATTTGTGCAACTGATTTAAACACACACACACACACACACACACACACCCCAAAGGTTGGATGCTTATATTTTAGCCACTCACATTGTAAAGTGGCAGTGAAAACAAAATGGAAATTCCAATTTAGGGATAGCCAGGAATGCAACTGGGAAGAAAACAGCCAGGATTATACATTTTTTGTATAAATCTGTGCTCTGGCTATATTTGGGATAATGTGTACAAGTTTTGGGTACTATACTTCAGCTTTAAAAGAAGACACCACAGATGTGGGAAAAGAGAAGAAAACAACTGACAGGACTGAGGGGTTGGAGAACTTTCTCCAGAAAAGGCTAAAGAAGGGTTTGGGAATGTGTGATTTTGTGTACCACCACTCCCCTCACCCATCATCATGGTCTATCCTCAATGCAAAGGATTTCCTTTTCCTGTATGCACCTATCCAGACCAAGGCAAAATTGGTCGCAAGGCACCTTATCTGGGAGCCCCCATCAAAGGAAGCAAGGTGGGTGGCTGCAAAGAACAGAGCCCTTTTAGTTGTGGCCCCCTGGCTTTGGAATGAGCTTCCCAGAGAGACTCACTTGGTGCCTCTCTGTGCAAGATGAAGCCCCTATTTTCCCAGGCATTTCAGATATTTTAAATTTTCCTGCTAGGCAGAGCCTAGGAGGCCATAGGAAAATGGGGGTGGGGGCTCCTCTCTGACCTCAAAAAGGCACTCTGAGCTCGGAGCTGAGACTCCGAATTTGGAGTGACCTCCCTGTGACTACAACACTGGAAGACTGACGCCAAAGTCAGTTTTTTGTGGTGGGGGAGAGGGAGGTGGGAGGCTTCTCAAGGATACAAGGCATCCTGGCAGCATCTCAGCCTCACCTCCACTTGAGCAGGGCAGAAGTCTTCAAGGGGCAAAATCAGTCCCTGAACTGTTTTGCAAGGGCAGAGAAAAGCAGCGGTGATGCCCTTCCTCTTCCACCCTCAATAGGATGCCCACCATCTTTTGAGTCCAGCAGCCGCACTGGATCGCGCCGCCACTGCATTTTATATCCCTGCTTTGTCACTGGATTTTATTTTGCTTTTTATTGTTATTATATATGGTAGTTCTTAACCTTTAAACTGTATCTTATCATATTGTATTGTACACTCTTAATTGAGAACCACCCAGAGAGCTATTGGGAATTCTGGGAATGGAATCAAGAAATGAATTAAGGGTTACACATTCTCTGCCCTGGGATTTTTTGGGATTTAGAGTTTAGAAAAGGGGCAATTGGTGTGTGTGTGAGAGAGAGAGAGAGCGCACACTAGTATACCTTCCCTTCTCACGGGTTTATTTTACACATTTTCAGAATTCCTGAGCAGGGCTTACTGCTCTCTTTTCCTCGTTCCCAAATATTGTGTCTCTTTCCCATACCGATGTTACCCCTCCCTGGAATTATACTCACATGGGAAGCATTTGCTTCCCAGGTTTTGCTGCAGTGAATTAATCCTTGAAAAGAAGTGAGAAGGCCCTTCTCCCATTATCTCTGCATTGTTATGAGTCTCAAAAATAAATCCAAATATGTTTATTGGCATAGTATCTACAGGTCAAGCTACTTCACAATTATTTTAATGCTGATAAAATGGTTGTGAGGAAGCTGTTTGCTTTCGGTGACCGGCTACATTGGACTGAACAGGGTGAATGCACATCTGAATGAATTGTACTGTTGCCAGAGCTTTCCATACCATATATCTGCAAATGATTTTTTAAATTTTATGTTTTAATCATTTTCCAGCTTTCACTGCTGATCTCAAGCCAACATCTTCAATTCCCCAAAGCTCGGGATGTATTACTAGCATGATCCTTGGTCATTATGAACTGGTAACTTGGCCTGGCTAGGAAAGGGAATTGAGTCAACTATTTTTCTTTTCTATAATATCAATGGGAAGTGAAAAGAAGTAAATGGGCTCTTTTGTGAAATAGTTTCATCTTTCATCTTATACATCAATATCTATGTATTTCTCATATTTTCTCAAAGTATGATTTTAACTCAAATATACCATAGCACTCTTGCACTCATATTTAAGTGGCAATTGAATTTCTGGTTTTGCCATATGCTTGATGATACAAGCATATATTCTGTATTATGAGCCAAAGGACAAGAAATGCATATGTTTCTATTACATAAGTTAAAATTTTGCTCCATAATACCTCTCTCTCCCTTTGTGACAGGGACAAAGAAAAAAGAAGGGTTTCTAGAAAACAACAGAAGGTGAGAAGAGATTTTCAAGGCTGGGAAGGTACTTTAGCATGAAAATGCTCTTCCAGTGCGGGGTGAATGAGAAATTTTTTATTTTATTTATTTATTTAAAACATTTCTATGCTGTCCTTTGCATAACCTCAGGACGGTGCACAACAAAATAACCATATAAAATGCAATTAAAATTCAATAACAAACATTAAAAGGTTCAATCCAACCAATATATTCAGAATTAAAGAAAAGAAAAAAGGAAAAGAGAAAGAAGATGCAACAGATTGAATTTCTTATTAAAATTATTAATTTAATTATAAATGTATTGGGATCACATTTTTGTATGAACTTACCAAATTTGTACTGTGCACAAACTAGAACACAGTTACATAGTGCTATTTACACTTTTCAGAAAGTTATGCTCACAAATAAAAATGCACATCAAAATATGGCTAATGAGGGAAAAAATACAAAAGGCATTTGTGAGGGAAAAGGGCACACATATGAGCATATTGGTGGTCATTGTATTAATAGAATACAATCCCAGGTGAGGGTCCTTCCTCCAAGCTGGGCATGACCTGGCTGGGATGTGTCCTGGGAGATTGTCTGTGCTGCAGGGGATCCCTCAAAGCATCTCTCCCCTGGAGCAGGATGTCCCTCCAGACCACGACTGGTTCTGAGAGGAAGGACCCCTCGGAGCCAGGTGGGTGGGCCTGCAACAGGGATGGACCATGGCACAGCATCAAAGCAAAGGCAAGGCAGGGGAGGGGAGGATAGACAGGGTAACAACAGCTGTTGCATGAGCCAGGGCCAGGGGACTGGGCGGCGGGGTCAGAGTCATGGTGGCAGTGTCCTCCCTTCCCTCAGGCAGCAGGAGAGTTTCACTGAAGCTGGCCTTACTGGAGATAGATAGATATAGATGATATATAGTAAATCACTGGTTTCATCCATGCACTGCAATGCATCTTTGAACAAAGCAGGTGCCAGACATGGCCAGTTGGTGCTAGAGCACTAATCTGGAAAATCTGGAAACTCTGACTAGGAAAATCTAAAATTAACTAGGAAATCTGGAAACTAATCTAGAAAAACTAACTAGGAAAATCTGCATTTTCCTATCCCGCCCCCAGGCTGACTCCTCCTGTTGCTAATAGGCCTGCATGCCTGGACTGCTGATTAGTCAGCTGTCTGGCCCCTCCAAAGACAGTTTGCCTGAGTGGAAAGGCAACCTTTCCTTAGTGTCCAACTGGCTGTCCAACTGGAGTGAGGGAAGCCCCAGCAAGCAGGCAACCCGGCTGGGCCTCATCTGTTCCTCCCATCCTTGGTGAGGCACTCTTCAGCTCCTGAGAAGTTTAGTAAGCTGGTTTGATGTTTCATGTTATTTTAAAAGCAACAGACACTTTCTGAACTCCCTTGGCTTGCTTCCGTAGCACAAATGCTGCCTTGGAAAGTGGAGTTGACTTGGGTCTTTGCATCGTCTGACGGCTGGCTTCACTCATGCACTTGGCAGGCACACGGACCTGGTTGTTAAGGAGATTAAAGAAAGTGCTCAGTCGGGGCCAGCTCTTCTATGCACAGCATCTCTCTTACACACACACACACACACCATTTCATTTCATTTAATCACTTAGTGGTTCTAGTCCACCAACACTGGGTTGCACCTCCCACTTGTAAAGTAGGCGAATGATTTTTACCAACTCCTTGTCTCCTTGTGGCAATGAATTTAAACAATAATTTTATTTATTTAAAGCTTTTATAGAGCGTCTCTCTACTAGTGTCTCGGGATGGTTTGCAACAAGATGTATTTACATATTTACTGCTTACAGCTGAGCAGGAGGGATTCTGCTACATTCTTCCAAAGGAGGATAACTCTGTCCATGTCAGTCCCTTTCAAATTCTTGTTTTGTTAAGTTCATCTCAAACTTTGAGAATTTCTGCAGCCTTCTGTTTGGTTTCTCCTGAACACTGAGAACTTACAAGATGAAAACAGGTGGGTGGTGGTGGTGGTGGTGATGGCAGCTCCAATTTACACTGCTCTGCTTCATAGAATATGTAGGTGCTGGATAAATTGCCTTCATACAGATGGGACACCATGTGGCTACAGGAACTCCCCCCTTGTTAAGTCAGTAGATTGGTCCTAATAGAGCTGAAAGCTAGTGCTGCAGGTTCCAAGTGGCTGCTAACATTAGGGCTTTCCATGCATTCAGGCTGAACCACTGTATGACAGGTAAGCTCCTGTAAAGCTGCTGCACAAGTCTGTTTCTAATATGTGCCACGGCCAGGTTTATCTGTGCTACCAAATATCAGGTACAGCAAGGCAGTAACTCCATCCAAGCCCAAGGACTGGAAAACTGTCTGAGAAGTGCCCTATGTCATATATTAGAGCTGCCTTTTAGGAACATCAAGTGATTTCAGGATCTTCCTTTGTAATTTGGAAACAAGGTTCCCTCTTAAGGTTGGTGCCAACAGTCAGACAGCCAAAAATGTATGAGCCCAAACTTGTACGCAAACTCGTGAGTCTTAAGATGCTGAGAAACAGTCATGAAATCAACCAAAAATAAAAACATTCAGTCAACTCTTCTCTCTCTCTCTCTCTCTCTCTCTCTCTCTCTCTCTCTCTCTCTCTCTCTCTTTCCCCCCTCCAGCAGATGTTTTTGCCTTAATTCTACATAGGCCTTCATGAAATATGTATAACCTGGGGAATCGGCAAGAGCCTGCTTCATGAAGGTTAGCTGTCTTGAAAGCAACTGTTTGAAGTGTGGCCCACCCTGCCTTTCCAGTAGACATCTGCCTCCATCACCAACGATGACGTTACTCCCCAAAGCTACAACCAGATGCTTCAAACTCACTCATCTCCAGCATCATTGGCTGGCTCTTTGATCCTGTGTTTCCCTTCTCGGGCTTTGCTTTGGCAAACAGGGGATCATGCTGTCAACTAAAATTGGGGAGAACGTGCCTGGTCTTGGATGGGGAGGGGAAGTACTGTGGGAAGCCAGGAAGTCTCCGACAGATAACAGCGGCACAGGCTGCAAGGAGTCAAGCACCGCCGTCGACTAGCAAGTGGGCCTGGACGAGGAGAGTGTAGAGAATCTCTTTCACACCATAAAGCAAAATCGTTTCAGGCTTGCAGCAGAGAGACACAGACTGGGTGGGTTTTTCTTTTCAACTGAAGGTGCAGGAATTTTGAAAGCCATCGTAAAAGTCAGTTACTCTTGGGGAGCATAGTTTTACAATTTGGTAATGTATTCAAAGGGTCTCCCCCCACCCTGTCTTTTGTCTTAACAAAAGCTATAGGAGCAAGATATCAATTTCCATGAGTCAGCGTCTTCTGGAAACAATAAAGATACCTATCTCGGACTGTTCAGTATTCCACCTTTCCCACTCCTGAGCTAACTTCCACTGCGGTGAGAGCCAGATACCATTTGAACCCATTTGCAAAAATAAAGATGAGAAAATTGGCACAATGGGCAACATTTTTTATTCAATACGATGAAATCTTGCAAGCTGGAAACTTCTGAAGCAAGATATTTCCCTCGAGGGGCGTAAATGTACCCTGAAAGCACACAGGGCCTATTGAATGCTGGAGGTGGCTGTGAATTAATGGATGGAACAGACCTGAGGAGTGTGTGACTCACTCAGCCAATGGAGGTCGCTGGGGTGGTGCTGGACTTCCCCACCCCCTCATTTCTGCAGGTCTAGGCAGACAACCAAACCAATGGCTTATTGGTCCCATGGGAGGCTGTGTGCAGTGCGAATTGTCCAAGCTTGTGAAGGTCCAGGATGGTGGAACAAGGCCTAATATGTTCCTAGCCAAAGATTAGTCTTCACCATTATTTCCAGTGCAGCCCAGTTCAAGCACCATACCTCATGAGCTTACAATTATGTGATGGGCGGAGCTTCACTCACTGGCTCCACCCACCTCTGAAAACATTTCTTCTTGTTGGGGAAATGTCTGAAGAAGGGAGCCTGCTTTAAGTCCTGCAAAATGTAGAAAACTGGCAGAGTTTTAAGCATGCGAGGTATAACTCCCAAATAGGATGTGTGTGTCTATCTGGAGATGCTCATCATTTCTTAGGATGAAAAGTAGGATGAAAAACACAGCATTGGTTTGCTGTGACTCTGGTTCATTGGAAGCCGCTGTCACTTTCAGAAATTTATACAGGGCTGACAAAACAATAGATAACCCTGAAATAAGATACAGCGTTAGCTAAGCGTTTCATCTCTTGCCTTCACTTTGAAGCCAAAATCATTTGATTTTAAGACAGGCCGTGATTCAATGTAACTTGAAGCCAGAATCATTAGATTTTAAGCCAGGCCATGATTCAAAACCACAGTACTTGGAGTAGACAAAATTATCAGAAAGGTCACATCTGCTATGTTAGTAGGATTATATCACTAATCCTACTTAAAAACTCTTTTGGATGTTTAAAACTATTGTGGACAGTCATGTTTTCAAAAGTTAAGCACCTAAAATAGCTCTTGTATTATCCTCCAGTCTGAATTTATTTGATATATTCACAGGCCAGATAGCCTCTTGGGGCAGGGGACAGGTCTACCTGGTACAGCTCCTGCTAATCTCACAAAGTCTTGATCATGTGATACACATCAGGGGTGGAGCATGGAAGGCACCAGTGTGGCCCACCAACTGACAAATTCCCCCTGCCCAATATGTGCCAACACAGCGATGCAAAGAATAACCTGTCCAGTGGCAGAATGGAGCCAGCCAGCTCGCTGCTTTGACAGGATTCTGCTGCAAAAGCGAGCATGCAGAGAATGGTCTCCCAGTAAAATTTGTTTTGTCAAACAGCTTTTTCGGAGTTGGGTGGATGGCAATCCACCACCAGATCATGGTGCAAATGGAAAATCAAGGCCTCCTCTTCCTCCTCCTGCCAGGATCACGATCCCAGCCACTGAAATTGTGGGCTGAGGCATGTTGTCTTGGCCCCTTGGATGATGTTTGCCTTCAAGCAACTGTGATCCAAGCTGCTGGGATTCAGTGCGGGGGGGGGGGGGTTAAATGGAAACCAGTGTGTGAGAGGAGTTGCAGGTATGATGGCCCAGGTGGGATGTGACCCCTGAGTTACCAACGCAGGCACACAAGCTTCCTCACATAAGCTGCAATTTTGCCTCATTTTTCCTTCATGGTAATGGGTTGCAGCCTAGGCTGGGAGTCCCTTGGTTTTCCATGTATCTTTCCCCCTCTCATTTTAGGCCCCTGAGAGCTCTTGACAGCATATCCAGAAACACTCCTTCTATATACAATATTTATTGTATTTATATCCTGCCCTTTTTCCTACAAGGAACACATGGCGTCTTGCACAAGCCTCCTGCTGCTCCCCATTTTTTCCTCACAACAACCCTGTGAGGTAGGTTAAGCTGAGAGTCTGACTGGCCCCAAGTCACCCAGTGAGCTGCACACCCAAGTGGGGACTAGTACCCAGATCTCCTGAACCCCAGACTGGCACTCTAACCAACACACCTCACCGGTCTCCAGATTTCCCAGCGGGACTCTCCTGTTGTAATCTTTTCAACATGAGCTAAAGCTCTTATTTTCACAGGGTTTTCAATTTTAAATTTTCAAGAGGTGTTTTGGGGTGTTCTTGGGATGTTTAAGCTCTATGACATTCCTCTGCTGCTATGAGCTTAGTGCTCTGCTCTCAGTTTGTTGCTGTGTTAGATTTCATTCTGTGTTATTTATTATTTTATGATCTTGGTTTATATTTTTATTGGGAGTTGCTAGAGAACATACATGCAGCATATAAATAGTATTGAATTTTATGTATTGATGGTAAAAATCCATTTCTAAAGGTGTCTGTTTCCGCTTTGAGATGCTCTGACACTCCTTATATTAATATCTGATTGTGTTTTATGCAGGAAAGAAAGAGCAGTGGATAGGGTTCAGTGATGACGTAGCATCAGTACATGCATGCTGAGCCCTAAATGTACCCCGGAAGCCTTTTCTTAATTCCCCTGTAGAAGTAGCTGAATTTCTGTGCGATGGTGAGCATTATTCAAACCAAAATGCTAGTTTGTTCACCCCCCCCCCCCCCAACAGCATCCAATGTCGTATCCCTGATCTCTTTCTCCTGCTTCATTTCCACTCTTTCATCCTATCTTGCTTGGTGGATAGGCTCGTGCTATAGATAAACCAATTAAAACAAATCATTGTAGTCCAACTGCATTATTTCAAACACACAGTGGCTAGAAAGGTGCTGTAGCGTTTGGCATCCCTGCTCCAAGGTCGGTGAAGGGTTCTGACCTCAGAGCTTGGAATCTGGGTTTGTAACCCCTTCTCCACTGTTGTAGCTCACAAGGAAAGAATTGTCTCTCTGCATTGGTAAGGCCAAACTCAGTGAGGAGGTGAAGAGGACATTCCAGAGGCAAAGGAGAGGAGGAGACTGGTGCTGTCAAGATAATAATGTATCCTGGCAGCATCTCAGCCTCTTTCCTTCCACACCTGAAGCACCTCAGCTGGAAGACTCAAATGAGCTGTCTACTTGGTTTGCCCTGTGCAGGATGCGTGTAACTCTATAAGACTGGGGGTTTGTGGATTGCTCCTTTAATAGTAGTGCAATTCTATGCATGACCATTCAGAGGTAAATGTGCATATAGGCTTGCAGCCTGGCAAAGCCATCCCAGGGAGGTGGCGCGAAGGGGAATTTGCAGCAGTTCTTTGGCCCCATCTAATGTTCTGCTGTCTTGTGCAAAAGATGTCTCCGTTTTAGCATGAAAATATTCTGGAGCTGAACTTGGGGGAAAGAGCTGCTGTTTATCATCTGTACTGACTGCATTAAAAGAAAAGGATGCACACTAATAATGGATTTCAAATGATAAACTTTTATTCTGAATATACTGTTTATTCCACAATAATTAAACACAGCAATTTTGGATTATAAATTTTTATAACAGTATAGTACAAATTTTTACAAAATGTTTTGCTTTTATTCCTTATTTCAGCCTCGTCAAATTCACAAAAGTGTCAATAGAACACAATAAAAGGGAGAAAAAGTCCTATCTGCCCAATCAAAAGCATTTCCCTTCTCTCTTTACGTTTGCAGGGATCTATACTGAACATCTTAGTACAGACAGTCCAAAAAGCATGATTGAGATATCCTAGAAAATGTAAGCAGTTTTGTTAGTTTTATCAGATGTAAATTATAAGAATTTAAACAAGATGGTATCACTTTATCTTCAGCAAAACTGTTTCTCCCAAATGTGAGCTTCGATTCGAACAGATACAGAGATAGAGAACACTGGCTGCTGATAACAGGCTGGAACCAACTCTGAAACTCCGGACATTTTTGAACCCTTTTTTACAATAGTCTACAGCTAATATTAACAATATTAACAATGTGGTATGAAAAAAAAAGAAGTAGCAACCCAGAAACTTGGCCGATGTTCAGAATGAGATTAAGTGGCCTCTCTTTTCTGGAGATATTCCCAAATACAATAGAGGACTCTGGAGAATAGTTTTATAACAACTGGGATTTGTTTGGCAGGGTTCTGCAGGGCATGTGGCATTGATCCACATTTCTAAGGAATAGCTATACAAGTGATGTAAGCTCCATTCAAATATAGCTTTTGCTACAAGTGTGCTACTCTCTGTGGCCAGCTTCATCAATCAATTTCTGAAGTTCCCCATCAGATTAGTTATCTGGATAAACTTCAACTGGTCCAAGAGAAGAAGCAGGACTATTAACTTGGGCTGGCTGATATGGACATTTTATGTCAGTTCTTTGTGATCACCACTGACTTGCAGTCTGTTTCCAGGCCCAATTCAACGTGCTGGTATTAACTTTCAAAGCCTTCAGTGGCTGGGGGCCAGGTTAGCCAAAGGACAGGCTCCTCACATGAATACCTGTCTGGATCCTAAAATCAGACTTAAAAGGCCCCCACTAAATGAAGGGCAACAGGTGGCTACCAAGGAGAGGGCCTTTTTCAGGCATGCAGCCTGTTCCTAGGATACCCCCCACCCAAAGACTTGCCTGGCACCCATGTTCTGGACCTTTCAGCACAAGGAGAAGACCTTTTGATTTTCTTTGGGCATATTCTTGAGTTCTTTTCTGTTTTAAATCTATTCTGTTTTTAATGTTTACATTGCCATTGCTTTTTACTTTGGTTTTATAGTCAGGGTTTTCTTTAAGCAAGTTTTATACTGTGCTTCAGCATTTTACAGCATTCATTATTGTGAACCTCCTGGAGTGCTTTTAAACATAATAATATTGGCCCATCAAAAATCTGCTAGCTCCAGTGGACGGAAGACACTGGCAGGAGGTACCCACATGATGTGGGTGCTGACTGCTGGGAAAACAACAGCCCCTTTCATGTGGGGTCCCTAAAAGGAAGGGGAGAGGGGCTCCATTTGCTATCACACATATAGTTGACTAGCCCCATTCCACAGCTTGGGATCAGCCTCTCCAGTGGGGAAGCCCAAGCCAGACCTTTCTGCATGCATCAGCCTGTATGCCTTCTAGCACATTGGGATCCCTGGAGATTACTACACGTGGGAGGTTACATGAAACACATGGATGATAAAGCTGGAACTAGAAGGCTGCATTACATCTAGCTGGGGGTGACTCCCCAGCCCCAGACTTTCAAGATGAAGAGTTTCCTTCCATGCGAATAGCACTGGATGGGGGGCTTTGAACAATCCTGAAACCGAGCCCAAGTACCCATGTGGAAGGGAAAAAAACTTCTCCAGGTCCTTTGAAAGATACTGAACTTTTAAAACAGCAAGTAACACTTGGGTTGCAAAGGTCACTTAAAAAAGGGATACTGCCTATTTGAGTGCAGTAAGGCCAGTGCTTAAAGTCAGTAAAAGGAACAGTATAGGAAAACTTACAAATGGCAGCAACACTGTTTTTCTTGTCAAGTTTAAGCAATAAAGCCTCAAGCATTAGAAACATGTAAAGAGATCATACTAAATTCTTTAAAGGTGCAAGACCTAAAAATCTCCTCAGTCATAACCATGGAATATATGTCATGTTAAAAACTGATACAAATATGGACCACAGTTAGTGTTTTGGCAGTAATGCTGGTTGTTCCAATGGGGAGAAAAAGGAGCTCAACCGTTCAATCTGCCAGTCTGTTTCTTTGTCTTTCACACAGTAGAAGTATAATGCCTTGGTTGTCAGATAATCCAGCAGGGTTTCATGGTTGTTGTAAAAATTAAAATAGCTAGTACAGTTAGGAGTTTTAAATCAAATAGCAACATAGCTTGTTATATATGCTAAACATAGGACCTTTAATTTTTTTATTTTTTATTTTACAGTATACTATATTGTGCCTCTCATGCCAGTTACTGCAAAAACGAATAATTAAAACCAGGTCTTGTCAGAGAGAAAGAGAGACTGCATGTACAATTTGCAAGATATTTCACCTTGTCACAGAAAATATTTCTAAGAACGGTACCTTCACTATTCATAAGTTGAGTGACATTTACAATGTCATGGTAAATTGAATCCTGGTACGTGTGTGCGTACACACACACTCAACATACAGTGCATTGTTTAAACATTAAACAACTGGGTTCCATTTGCATACAACTATAAAAGGAAAAAAGCTTTGTGCAAACCACCAGCAAAAATCCAGTATTTTAATGTTATGAAGAAAAGACATGGAGCCAAATGTCAAGGTTTGGGCTCTGTTTCCTTTCAAGAATGTGAAACTACCTGAATCCTAAATTGGTGTTACAAGCAGGAACAGGTTTGACTCTGACAAGGAAGGTGTTTTACTAATAAAATGTCTTCCCCCCTTTTCTGCTGGAAGGACAGGCCCTTGGGTGTGCTGTCACATGATAAACATACATGTTTGCCAGGGAGAACAGATATGGGGACTTTATGCTCCCTATTCCATGCCATTTAATAGACGGTAACTATGGGGACACTTTTCTGAATTGTGTACTCCCTCCAGTCTGCACCACAGAAACAAGGAGCATCCAACAGCCATTCTGTTTTGACCTTCCACTCCCAGTTACGTGTTTCTGAGAGCCTTCCAACCTCTTGTGCGAGGTTAGGGCAAATGACATTTACAGCAACCCGATGGCTGTTAGGGTGCATCTAGATGGCCATAGGATCGTGCGAATCCCAGGCTCCCAAGTTGTAAAGTCACAGCTCCAATGTCCATCCCCACCCCTACAGCTGGCACAGGAAGAACTGCGTCTCAACCTCTCAGATGGGCTTCTTGGGGTGTTCTGGTGAGAGGAAGGGGTTACTAGTCTCCCAAAGATATATAATCTGATGATGCCACAGCCTCTCCCTCTCACTTTGAGGGGTGACCCTCAGCTGATATGTTTACCTCAGCATGACACACCCATAATCCTTTGGTGGGTTACAGGGATCCAGACTGAACTACACATTTATGCACTCGGCAAGCCTGTTGCCTATATCATGGTACTCCAAACAAAATGGAGAATTGGCACCACTTTTCTGATTAGGTAAAAAAAATCATTGCTTCAGCACTAGAACCATTTAGTTCTGCCAAAGTATTGGTTTTCTCTTGTCAGCTGGAAGTAGAATCTGATGAAACACTCAATACGGTGTTATATAATTTGGTACACCCATCTCCATGACTAAGCATCCATTCAGCCAATGTCTTCTGCATCTTTAATTAGAAGCTTTTGCCTCTAATTGTTTCCTGTTCTTTGCCGTAATTGCACTATTGATCAAATGGCCTTTAATTAGTTTCTGTTATTAGTAAGGGGGATAGTTAATTACTAGTTAGTCTCATGTTTTCCCTTTTTAATTCCAATTAATTGCAATTTAATCTAAATTCCAATTTAATTTAAATTACAAATTAATCTAAATTGCAATTAAGTTTAACTTGCAAATTAATTGCAATTTTAAAAAGAATGAGAGGAAACTAGCAATTAATTTTATCCTTTTGGGGAACTAAGAACTGGCTAAATGGAGATTTATTGGCATATTCCATATACTCAACAGGAAACAATTAGAGGCAATACCAGTAAATCATCACCACCACCATCATGAAGCAGGTCAGAAGAAGATGGGAAAGTGGCACAGAAAAGAGCGGAATGCAAGTACTGGCAACGGTGCCTGATTTCTTGATAAAATTAGTGAAAAGGGATGACAACAGTAAACTAAAGATGCTAATGCTGAAGCAAAATTTGTTAAAATTCTCATCATTTAGCAAAATGATATACACCGTTTGGTTGCACAGTGACTATAACTTAGCACAAGGTAACTTAGCACTTGGTTGATGGTTATCTACTATGAAGACTCATGTGGAAATATTTTTGGTGGGATAGTTGTTTGTACTGGTGTTGTGACATAGCCTGAAAGCCCTTTGTGAGGGCTTTTCTCTCTTGCCTTTTTAAAAAGATGTTTGCTGTGGGCTTGGAAAGTCATTCTCCACCACTTTTAAATGCAGGGGCTCCTGACCAATGAGGGATCACATAGTAACAATACAGAGTAGCCAGCTGGACAACAACTCGAAGCCAATTCAGAACCAGCACATGTCCTCAGTTTAACTGGCAGAACCTGCAGTTCCTGCTTGCAACCCCAATTCAGGAAAACCTCTGACTAAAAGCACACCCTCACATTTGGCTCAGAACTAATATTCAACCGAAAAGAAGGTACCCAACTGGGGCAGATGAAGTAGCAGGAAGTTCTCTTGTGCTGCTACACAGGATGAGGAAGGGATTTTTTTTCCTTTTTTGCTATTAATAAGCTGCAAATTAAGCACTGAGATTGATGTCTTCATCATGCTCTTGTCAAGTTTCCCTTAAGTATCTGGGGAAATCCAGCATGTCAGTTCTGAGGATACCATGCTTCCCCTTACTCCTTGTTCTAGTTCTGACTCTCCAGGGCATGATCCATGCCTGACAAGATAAATCAAGACTCTGCAGCCAGAATATGCTCTTGGCAATAGCGAAATTTCACTCTATTTGCTTTGGGAGCAAACATAATAAAACATCGTGCTCACCTGCCAAGGGTCGTCTTAAGTGATTGAAATTAAGACACAAACCTATTATACACAGTTCAGAGACTGATAGGTATTATCTTCATAAGGAGAATACTAGTTGAGGAGAGGGGAAACACCCTGGCTCTTGACTGAGTAAAGGCAATAAAGCTGCACCAACAGAAGCAGAAAGTGATGCTCCTGGGTTCTTTTCCTTCTACTCTTTCTAAACTGGTACCCATTTTGTGTGGAATCCGTCTCAAGGATTCTTTTGCTTAGAACCACTGCACTTTATACATACGCGGTTCAGGAACCTTACTCAAGTAGTTCGTCTAAGACTCTGATCTTAACAAGGAAGTTAGAAGCAAGGATACTGGTGAAGAAGAAAACAATTCAGGGCTGGGCATGACTCAGACCAGAAATATAAATTTAAATCCATGTGCAAATTTTTAGCTCATATACATACTCCAATGCCATTGCTTATCAATGTTTTCCCAATGAATATTATACAAGTTTGGACTCAGAATTCGATGAATCATTTCCCAGCACAATGATAGTAGTAGCATTTTGCTTTCTTCTTCTTATTAATGTAATTATATTATTTAAACGAATGGTTCTCTTACACATAGAAAACAATTGCATATTGCAGCTTTTAGCAGAATTCTACAATATCAGCAAAGTTGCACATTCATTGGTTTAGCTGTTTTGCAATACTGGTCAATTCTGAAAAATGAGGGGAGACAAAAGTTTTCTATCCTGTGCCTACAATATTCTATACTGTAATATAATTTACCTCATTGATCTGATTCATCACCAGATTTGTATAAAAACATGTTTTATTATTCACAATCAAGTATCACTGTACATACATATAGATTCAAGGCTCCCCATTTGTTCTGGTTTTGTTGTTTTCAGTAAAATTCAGCTTTTCCAGTTTTCTGTTTCCTACTATAAAATAGTAAGATTGACTGCTTAATAGATAACTAATAGATAGGAACTAATTTTAGTGGAAACAAAGGAAAACCCCCATCAAATACAAAACTGAGCATACCCACTCTTTAAAATATAAATGCCTGTCATTTGATTTCATTTACTTAAAATACCTGTAGACAAGATTTTCAGTGAATGTTTCTGTATGTATAAAATCCATCTCTGCCCATTTGTAGACTGCTAAATGTACCATTCTTTTTCAGCTTTTACATTGCACAGTATATTCAGATTTCTGTTTAACAATATAATAACTTAAGATTAAATTGCATCACATTGCAATATTTGGTTTCTCACACAACAAAATAATCACTCAGGTACCTTTTAAATAAACTATACTCTACCATCAAAAAAGAAAACAGAAAACCAAGCTAAAAGAAACAGCAAAGCAGCAGCAGCTTCATCATCATGCAAAATACCCTTGGAAACCAACGTTCAATATTCACAAAGACATTTTTATTCACAAACTTTGCGTCTGAACGTTTTGGAGAACTTGGCTGGCAGTAGATAACTGAGAACATGAGTCATGAAACGGACATTAACAAATGTGCAGTAGGGTACAAGTACCCAGTTTGGGATAAAAAACACTTTTCCGCTCAAGCATGGAATTCTCAAGAATTTTTCCAGTTAGACGTTATCTTGTTTCATTTAAAGATTTCCACATTCGTTTCACAAGCCTACTTAAGCTTAGTCATTGCCCAGTTATGCTCATTTGGGTAGGAAAAAAATCCTTTGTCATAAGGCATTTTAAGTTCTGGTGAATCAGTGAAGATGGCTAGCCTTGGAGTCCTCCACATGGTGCCCGCAGGCACCCACAATGCCCTGCCTCTTTCGTATTTAATTATTATTACCTCGAGGCTGGAGCACCCCGCTAAGCCAAGGGCCTGCTGCCTGCCACTGCCCTGATTTTCCCAGAATGCCTCTGGAAACTAAGGTGGTGATGACCGAAACTTGTCTATGAAGGACACCCTGGGACCAGCACTGGCAGCAAGGGGAGGATGAATGTGAAGTTGTTGCGACTGATCACAAGGGTTAGGTGGGTCAGCAAGGGAATCATGGTAGGAGAAAGAGCAGGGCAGAAACCTGGGTGCCTTTCCTGTGTATGGGTGGATATTCCAGGTATGCATTCTGTTATACAGAAAATGTGAATTGTGTGGATTGTGTGTGCCTGCAGTGCAGCATGTATTCTGGAAAAAACCTACTCTGGGGGCTGATATTCTTGCATATGTGGATTTAAAAGGGTTTGTGTGTTGTCCCTCAGATCTGATCGCCGCTCTGTGCTCAGGTGTTGTGAGAGTTACTTGTCTGTTAGCCTCACTGGTTTGTCTTCTGTGAAATGCCTCGGCCTTCAGCGAGCAACACACCACCACAGCAGCCATTTCATGAAAGACCATGCCCCCCTCCCCCGGCAGGCCTTTTGCAGCAGCACCCACGATACTTCTTAGCACTCCAAATGTCCATCAGTCCCAAAAGTGCAGGGACTCCTGGTCTAGCCAGTCAAAAACAATTCTGGAGAAAACTGAAGTCTCTTTAGCATTTGGGACACAACTGATATTGAAAGCAGGCATTAAAAAAATCAGTACTCTAAATATGAGGGCTAAGGAAGAGACAGGGCTTCGCACACCCTTAGAAAGCCTTTGTTTAACAGAATGAAAAGTGCAACAACTCAAAATGAAGAACAAATGAACTGAAGCCATGTAACCTTTGAAAGGGGAGCCCTTTTCACACCAAAGTCTTCAAGCACAAAAAATCCTGCAATTCCTCAGTAAAGCACATAGAGAATTCAGTTCTGATGGCCTAGATGATGCAGCATTCACACACGTCTACAGATCTGACACACCAACATGCAGCCATGGTGGAGGCCTTTGGAGTCTTTCCAAAGAAGGTATCAAGTAATGGGCATTGGCATTTTTCTGTGGTCTGAGCAGGCTGACCCCCTTTTCCCAAATGAAATGGTGGGCTAACATTTTGGCAGGATCTTGATTTGTTACGCAGGTTTTGGTTTTAGAAGGGTCATAACTGGCAATGTCTGCTTCCAGATAACAGCCAGAGGAGGATAAACTGAATTCCTACCATGGACCAGAGTGACGGACTCAAGCCAGAAACACCACCACAGTCTGTTGAATTTTCCTGTAGGTTAAGAAAAAAAGATCAGTATATTAGCTTTCAGCTGACAAAGAGTTTATCAACTGATACAATCATCAGTTTGCATGCCATCGGATACCTGGTGGGATTCATCCTCCCAGGGCTGACACACATGGGAAACAGCTTTCTGAATGGATTCACTACATTGGTATCCAACCTGGAAAAGTACCTACCCCAGAATGGTAAGTAACATAACTTTTCAACATGTGCCAAAGTACTCCGATAAATTCTGGCCTTGATATTTGGGGTGACTGGCCAAACCCCATTTACAGAGTTCGACAGTCTCATAACCTTTGAAAAATGACTTCTGCCTCAATTTTATTTTCTGACTTGCAGTTCACTGGAGCTAACACTTGCCTGTTTCAATTTGCATGGAAGTGTAACTGAACACATTCATACAAAACCTAACCAGAGAAATACAAAATCATAGGTCATTCCTGTAGCTTACCATGGTCCATGCATTTAAGCATCCACATGCAGAGAACTAAGAACTTTTGCAATAGCCAGTGAGTTACATTCTAAAACAAAATAATCCACAATTTAATTGCCACCATTGCTACTAGTCAGTTTGCAAGCACATATTTATTATCACCACAGGTTTGCATACAGTGACATCATACCAAGTTGGCTTTATTTATTCTACTACTGGAATTTATTCTACTATTGTCTTCTCTGAGTGGTGATTCTCCAAGGCTCACCTAGAGTCTTCTTCCATCTCTAAGAGCCTATTACATAAATGCATAGATTGCAATCAAATTGAGCAACAGTAAATGCAAGAGGGGTCTAGCCATGCCTTTCATTGTAAAATATTGAAATTATCTATGTAACCTTCCTCCTAAACATACTTTAAATTTATCACTGAGAGAAGAAATGTCTACAAGATTCTGTGCAAACAGTACTGTAAGCCTATCAAATTAACAAAATTGTATGCTATCTGCTATGGGAACTGTTGAAGATATAAGTTACTTATATGAAAGTAACAGAAATGCAGAAGCATAAAAGCTTTTAAGAATTTATTAGACAAGATTAAGAATGACACTATTAAATGCAATGCATTCTACTAGTAACTGGATTATCTAAAAGCTGTTTTTGTTGGCTGGTAAGTTATTGTTTCCACCTAGAATATGACTGGCCACATTTGCTGCAGTTGAGAAATAGGTTGCAGGCAGCTTTCATGGACAGGCTAACATGTCCAAACACATGTCCCCCATGTGCGACCGGAAGATACATTAAGCTTTCTGGAACTTGGGCTCCTTTCATATTCTTTATAGGTTTACCACTGTTACAAAAATAAAGCAGTAAGTATGAATATTGATAGAATGACACAACTGTAATAGGTCTTTTTATGCCATTTTGTTTGAAGTAAAAGGTCAGAGAATTCCCAAATATGGTGATTCGCCCTCTCACATTCAGTTTGAACTCCTGGAACTGAAGCCCAGTAGATACAATCCTGCCCACTGGGACAACAGAGAAAAAAGTCCTGACTTTCTTCTGTGTAGCAGCATTTCAGATATTCGAAGAGTTACAAGGCATTATATAGTAATATATAAATATAAACATCCACTTAAACATACACATAAATTATTTTGGGTGCAATGTAATTTTTCATCAAAACTTCTGTGTATAGTCTCTGTTGCTGTTTTTTTTTTTTTCTTCTTGTGCATCAAATATTCACCAGAAAGGCTACCTGAAACTTGGTGGTTGACTCAGGCTAGATGAAGACAACAAACCGAAGACGCGTGTATTTAGAAACCTCCAAGCAAACGCTAATCGCTTACAAATTTGGTAAGGACCATAGCAGTACTTCAGGAATATCCAATGTACTTTAAACTTTTTTAATGTAACAAAGCACATCAAGGGGTAAGAAAAGCATGCCTGACTCATTACACAATTTGTTATTTTAGAGTCACAAGATTATTTGATAGCCAATGTAGGCTTCCTTTTCTCTAGAAGAGAACTGAAAAACTAAATCAAATTGTTGTGGTTTAATAAACCTTATGACTAACTTTGAGAGCTCTGCAGTTCTCAGAAAGGAGTTGCTGAGAGATTGAGTAGTAATGCACTCTTTGGAAATGATCAAGTAGTTCTAATGTAGGGATGCTTCAGACAAAATATCCAGGGGCTTTCCACACTGGATATTATTAATTTATTGTGTATTTTATTCTATGTTGTGAGCCGCCCCGAGGCTTCGGCAAGGGGCGGCATAGAAATGTTTTAATAAATAAATAAATAAATGACTGCTACATCTGTTTCATGGATTATCTACAGTGGCCTGGTTGGTTACATACTGCACTAGTTTGGGTGCTCTTAGGCGCACACCAGCGAGTCTGCACGGCCAAGGTAGTAACCCTGTGATCCACCCCAACCATGTAGCAGGAGCTGCATGCATCACTGGGGGCAAGAGCAACCACTCAATATCATGCTTAAACAAGGCCTTAAACCGCTGCTTCCACTGACCAAGCAAGCCATAAAACAGTCAGCACTCTGCTAGGATGACTGCACCAAGCCTGATCAAACTTAAGGAAAAATGTAACAAGTGAGGGATCAACGTAGAATGAGCCGTGGACCCATTGTGCTCACCAAGTTCAACAAGATTGAAACAATCCTTTGCTACACTGCACAGCACTGGCTTCCATGCAATACTTTGAGTAGGGTTTCTATCCCAGCATCACACTTTCCTGAAGCTGACGGGCCTGGCATTGCCATTTTCCACATGATCATCCAGAAGAAACATAATGAAGAAACAATCTACTTGTGATGGTAATGATATGCAGAGAACACCCCTGAGGTGATAATTTAATGGAGATGCATGTAGCACATTTAATATGTAGGCCAGACCTATGATCTTTGCACATACTACTGAGGAACCTGAACACAGTTCTGATTGAATGAGTGAGGATGTAGTGAGAGAATAGAAGCGCACTAATATGAACCTATGTGTCGCTATTTACATCATTATTTTCTCTTGCTAACAACATTTCTTGATAAATTGTCACTCCTGATAAGTCTTACATAAATCCTTCAAAACCCTGAACTCAGGATAAGTGTTGTCCTTCTTTAATCTCTCCCTCGATCAAGGGATTCGCAGTGGTTTACAATTTCTTTCCCAGGTTTTTTCATCCTAGTCTACATATTCTCCACTTCCAACTGCATATTAACACTAAGAGGGTGGTCACGTCCAAAGTGTGCACCTGGAGCAGGTATAGACAGACCATGCCGGACCATGGGAGGACTGCATGCCTTCTTAGACTCTTTTCAGCTAGTGCACGGAAAGTGCAGGCCAAGCAAATTCTTCATTAAATTTTTTTTTGTTACATTGTGCCTCAAGGATATAGCAGAACAGGCATTCCAAATTCATTATAGACATATTTAGGATATAATGCAAAAATGTGCAACCCCCCATCAAGCAGTGCACAAAAGTACTGATAACTGTGAAGTATTTATAGACACAGCAGAAATGACTAATGTCTTTCTTCATATATTAAAGTCTACATCCCTACAGGGATGGATGAATCTGTTCAGATTGATTTTCTGTCACTCTCATTTTGTTCCACTGCACTTCTGCATCAGTTGGTGAATTTCCTGTTTCGAGTCCACATGGAACTTTATATGATCTCCGTGTGTCCAAATTATCCTAATATCCACCTTTTCCTGCTTTCTTGTATGCATTTTTGTCTATTATATACTTTTTATGCATGTTGTATTTGCAAACAATTCTGAATAGAAAATTCAGAAAAGTGAGAACATTTGATTAGTGGCAATTTTGTAAGCAAAGTGTGAACTCAATGAATTTCTGGCCCATCACTGCCTACAGCAGACAGCCAAAGCATCTCTATCAATCAAGAAGCACCTTTTAAAACAGCCTTTCTTAATATATTTATGCAACAATCTATTTCTAGTTTTATGAATTATAACTAGTGATACTGCTAGAGTTGGCCATGGTGATGTCTCCCTCTACTGGTATTCTGGAAAGATAATATAAAAGTAGAAATGACATATTTAGAGCAGTGATCACATTCTAGAAATGTTCTCTCTGCTTTCAGTTCAAATGTAGGTTCAGCAAGGGGGTGGTCCTTTGAAAAATAAAGTTCTGCCAATCGGAAGCAAGTGTGGGCTGTACATAGCCCTGATTAGTTGGTACTTCTGATGCCACTATGAAACATCCCCTCCACACATTCCTCAGAAGAGCAAACATTAACAAATGTGGTTATTAATGAACAGTTAAATGTTTGTGCACTGTTTTCAACTGTTTAAAAGTGTGTTAAGTCTTCATGAAACACATGTGGAAGAACAGAGTGGTGATCAAGCAAGCATTCAGGTTCCTGCTAAGAACATCTGTCATTTCCATTTGAAGCCTTACTCCAGGGTGAGGAATGTGTGGCCCATAGATGCACAATGACCTGAAATCCAATCTGTCTTAACCAGCATGGGCAACAGTGGAAGCTAGTTTTTGCTGGGTCAATCTGCCCATCCATCCATCCCACCATCCAGACATCATCCTCCTATATTAATTCCACCTCATATACTTATAATGAAATCTCCTCGATTACAGGGTCCATATACAGAATTCTCTAAATTTGTAGCAGTCCTCTGATGCCACATAAAGCAGAAACCTTACAGAAGTTCAGTGGCGCTGAGTCTGATGTATGTCTGGAATAAGAGAGTGCCTGGGGACTTTGTTCACACTTGCCCTGAGCTTCTCAGTGCAATGCCCAATGATATTTAATACAAATAGAGGCATACAATAGAGTAGATAAAGAGATGTTTGCATTCAATATGTGACCATTTCCATTTGGGAGAGCCATGCACTGACATGGCTATAAATATGCTGATCTAACAAGCATAACTTGGTTTTTGCATCATTCTGAGATGCACTCTGGGAACAGTTGCCATGGTATATAAAAGACCAGTTTGTGCTGAGTTTTGGCAAAGGGTCATGGCAGCCATGGTTGCCAGTTCTCTAGTTCTTGTGCTTACCAGCTGCTGATCCAAATCCCATGATGGATGATGTTCTCACTATTCAGCAACCTCCAGATGTTGGTGAAATTCCCATCAGGCCTAGCCAGCACAAGCACTACTGAGGGTTGATGGGAACTTTAGTTCATCAGCATCTGAAGGACCTCATGCTCCCCATGCCTGCCAGGCATCATAAAGTCCTCTTCAGAACAGGCTTGTCCTACAAAGACATCATTCACACCATGTTTGCTTCCACTTTTTGAGGGGAAAGATTCATGGGATTCCGGACACACAAGATTCCAGGTGAAACACCTACTTGACACAATATATTAGGTAGAAGAAGGGGCACATCTGCTTTACCTCTAGAAGTACTAAATCACTGCCTAGTAAGGCTATGCTTGGTGCCACTAATTCGTTTCACTTATTCAAAGGGTGATTTTTGCTTTGCTTTGGCAGTCTCTGACACCTCTGAAGATAAGGAACATTTAAAAGGATGAATTATGAAAAGAAGGGTATAAACTTTTTCTTACATAGCATTCAATTTCCAAGAATCTGTTAAGAGCTGGGGGCATTTTAGGTGGAATGGCATATTCTACTGGTATGCACATTTCCCGACCTATCTTCCATTTCATGGGAGAATCAGCCACATACCAACCAGTCATACTTTGAAAATGTGTTCTTCAACTAGGCTCCCTCTAGATTAGAATTAACGTTGACTAATCCTATTAGAAGATACCCAGTCATGGTCACTGCCAACTAGACTGTGTCATTCTTCATTCTTAAACAAACGCTGCTCACAGTATTTTTGTTTCCTTGCTTTCTTATCTTTATTAGGCTCATAAAAGAAGCCCACCCTAAATGTTTGAAAGTAAAGGATATAAAACCAATACATCTGAAAACAGTAATATCCTGTGTTATATTACTCATGCAAATCTAACAGCATGTGTCTATAGCTGGAATTTAAGGATGCAGGGATACAACAGTAGATATGCAATAGGTCCCTTGGGTGAACCAGACTACTTAGCCACCTGGACAGATACTATTAATTCTAACTGGCAAGCAGTAGTCCAGGCTCCCAAAAGCAGGTCTTTTCCATGCTCATTTCCTCAGAACCTAGGTCAGAACTTTGGTCAGAACATGCACAGTGTGCATTATGCCAAGGAACTCTGGTTCCTCTCCTCCTTCTGAACAACAAGAGCATGTGTTAAGCATGTGCTATAGTGTTGAACTGGGAAAAGAGGTATATGTAGTATGTGAAAACTTCTGGTTATAATTCTCAGTAGCATTTCTTGCAAGAATAATACTAATAAAAAGGATTTACTCATAAGATCCATGAATTTGCCATGGGCTGGTATACCAGATATTTCCCATGATATAAGTATATATGGTAGCCTGTTTTAGTTTGTATCTCTGAGCTCCTAGACATGTAAGCTGATGGGTTGATTCTCTCCTTCTCTCCTCCCCAGTTGTCCCTCGCAGAAAATGGAAGTGTGCTCTCTCTGTTTACCACAGGAGAAGTGAAATAAGTAGATTACCAAACACAGATTAAATGCTCTTCAAATAATGATTAAAGTGAAATCCAGTGAGTGCAATCCTATGCCTATTTAGGCAGAAAAAGGCCTACAACTCCCAGCATGCCCCTAGCCCTTTTCTGCCTAAGCCTAATAGGTTTGCACCTTAAAACTCCCAGGCATGGTGGGAAAAAGTGACCCTGAGGCCCACTCTCTTCCCAGAGAACACGACCCCTTCACTGACTCCCTTTGCCACTGAGCCCATTCATGAAATAATAACAAAGTCTGCTCCATATTTCTCCCCCCCCAAAAGAGCGATGTAACACTTGTTTATCTGATATGCTAACAAAAACGCTAAACTCTGAGAAAACAAAGAAAAACACAAAATTAGAGAAAGTAACTGACCATCCACACCACATGAAAACTTGCAGAAAAATGAAGATAGGAGCTGACATCATGGCAGAGGCACGACTCGTTGTGCATATAGGCTGATCCTATCAATAACGGGCAAAGTAGCAAGTAGAGGAAAGGAAAGAAAACACAGAAAGAAACACATACAAGATGAGATTTCATGCAATTGGCTGGCAGTTAGCAGAGTTAATGTGAAAAGCATCCACCCAAGAGCAAAGAATTTCACAGTAAAACTTGCAAAGGAAACTTAACCAAAAATATTACATTGTTACAGTTAAAGAAAACACAGCTAAGACACAGAATAGCACACCAAGCTAGTGAGCAAGACTCCTTGTACTTTCACACACGATAGATCTGTTTGTAGACCACAGATGCACCTAAGAATTCTGGTATTACTTCTAGTTGTTTCCAGCACTTTTGTCTGATCTCAACGTGTGGCACTTCAATATCCCCCACGTGCCACATTTTGAAAGTAACAACCACACAAATGAATTCACTTGTGCATGTTTACATTTTCTTTAAAAATATGAAAGTGAAAGATAAATCTGGGCTACTCAAATTTTGGTAAAAAGAGCCTTTCTTTTCACTGTCCGCCAACTTGAAAGCCAAGACTTTCTTCAATGGACAATGCGTAAAATTTCTGCTGTGCAGAAACACTTTTTTGGTCAATGCGCTGGCAGAGCATTCAGAAGAAGGGGGACTGGAGGTCTAAGGGATTTGCATTTCCTCCCTTAACTTTTATTTTAGTGTGCTATGAAAGTAAGCAACTGTATGATTTAAAATTGAAAAGTGGATACATGAGCCTTGCACTACCTTTTTGCGGTAAGGAGAAACAGAAGCATTTGCATTTGTCAGTCTCTATATGCACAAATTTAAGGAAGTGTCCCAGAAACTATAAGTCCAGTTTCCATGTCACAATAACTCATGCTTTTTTTAAAAAAATGGCACTACAACCTAATTTCTTCTCTTCAAGCATAAGAACTTGGGACAACCCTCCTCCCCCCAAAAAAATGAGCAGAAGGTTTAGTGTAATGTGCAATCCAGGAACTCTGGCTTGTTTTCTCCTTGAGTAGCCACTTCATAATCCAGCAATAAAACATGGACTGTTGTGGGAGAGACAACCCAGCATTCCTAGCTTACATAGCATGCTAAACAAGACACAGCTGCAAACAGGAGTTGCCTACTATTAAAAGAAGAACTAAAAACCAAAAGGTAGGTTCTAATGAATTGCCCACTACCATAATATTGTAAAATGCATGGGGCATTCAAAGGAGGGTGCAGCAGACTTCTCAAAATACCTATGCTGGCCTTTCAACACCTTGTGCAAGTTAGATGACACTGCATATCACCCTGATCAGGCCAGATCGTGATCCAGCTATTTGATGTGTCCAAAGGTCCAAAGTGGCATGATGCTTTGATTGAAGGAAGGGAGCTGTTCAAAGAAAGCAAACTGCAGTCATCCTTTTGGGAGATATCAGAACGTAAGGGGAAGAGAGGAAAACCGTGAGAACAATGTGGGGCCTCTTCTGAGATCCAGCTGCGAGCAAGGAAACTTCAACGGCCTTGACAGCAATTGTTTTTGCCGAACCGAGTGGGGATTGAACTGAATATTGGAGCTGTTTTGTTACTGCTCACAATTAGAAGTGAGTTGAAGGCACATGTTGGCAGTTTGCTGCAAATATAATGGCCTCTTAGTGAGAACACCTGCATTCTTCAGAATGAGATTTTTCCCCACTACAGGAGCAATTGGACCTCTTCCATTCTGTAAATATTCAGACAGGATATTTGAATTCAGATATTTAAAACCAAGAGCAACAAAACCTCCACTGTGTGGACTGAGGTAACATATTATGTGGATACTACTGGCTTTTGTCCAGTAGAGATGAGCATTCCTTGTTCCTGCTACATTATTATATTTGTATTATTTTCATAAAATATTTTAATGTAAGCAGCATTCCCATTTTGGACCTGTGCTATGATAAAGGTCTTGTTTATCCATTTTTTGTACTTCTGAGCTACTGAAACTTCAGAAGGGAATGAAAATAGCACTGGGGTATGTGTATTACGGAGAGCCATGTTCCATGTTCACTCTTAAATGTTTTTGCTGGATCACAGCAAATATGTTGGGGCAGAGTTTTGAGGACCCTTCATGACACAAGTGCAACAGAAGAACCATGCAGTCTGTGACCTCATGTTAGCATGTGAGCCTCCCAACAAATCCTTATGAATTTAGTCATAAATCCTCTAGTTCATGATGTGTCACAAGCAGGGAAAATTGAAACAAGGCAGTTGCATTACTCCAATAGGACAAAAATTAAAGCTATGAGACCAGTGACTAGAAATAGGGAAGACTGCCAGGGCTGTTTTTCCACAGTCGGCACAGACTGTCCTGTTTTTTAGATAGGAATCATGTGTGAAAGCACTGCAATTACAGCAAAGGCAACTCAGAAAAAGCAGTCGTTAATTTAATGTTAATTGTGGGAACGCTAGAAATAGTGCAATAGGACCCAAAGTCAACAGTAAGTTTACTGAGAAATTAATGCTCCCCAGGCATGTCAAGGTGCAAACTATTCTAGAAATAATGCATTTTCCATTGCAGGGAAGATACTTGTTCCACTCCATTGAAAGCCAAACTTACGGCAATATCATCATCAAAGCAGACATCTGGTCCTTTTCTGTATCTGGGCTGTTGAACCATTTCACAGGGATTAGGCCCTTCATCTAACCATTGGTTAAGGAAACTGGAGAACCAAATTCTTGCATTTACATACACAGACCACTCCTGTGCAGAAGTAAGCCCTACTAAGTTCAGTAGGACTTCCTCTAAGGTAAGTGGGCATGGAATTGCACTCACAGTTTGCTGAAATGTTCACAATCAGTATAACTTGGAAGATAAGACTTGTGGAAAACTTGTGCACAGATCTCTGGTGTTTGAACCAGGAACCTGATCACGTGATCTATCAAGGACTACGTGGGAAGAGGCTAGAGATTTGCAAATTTATGCAAGAAATTTGTGTTTCCAAGTGTGTCATGGCTACGCTCCAAAATGCTGAGAGGTTTTGACTATACAGCCTCAGCTCCTGAGATTCACAGAAAGTATCAGGCCTCTAGATTGTTCATCTGGAATTATATTTACCTTTCGAGACAAGAATTCAATCTGCCTCTAGTCCTTTGGGTTCAAGCTTCCATCTTAGCTGCAGACATTTGGGATTCAGAGCTGACATACTTCTGTAAGCTTAGATTTGGGTATAACTAACTTAGCCTTGACAGTGGTAGACAATTTGAGACTGACATAGTATGTTCGGTATCATAATCAACATATCTATCTATCTATTGCTCTGTTGTTATTTATATTAGGGTATGGATAACATTGCACATACAATATCTGTTTATCTGAACGATGTAAGATGCATCCACCTGTCCTGGTCCTGGCACATGCATACACACACACACACACACACACAGAGAGAGAGAGAGAGAGAGACTGCTAGGCCCAGATAAGTATGAACTGGGTCAAGCTTAGGGAATAACAGAGAACCAGAGAGGGGCTTCTACAGGTCTTTTGGATCTTACTGTTTGTAAGTGAACAAAAACCTAGCATAAAGTCAAACTTGAAAGGATACCCGGCTTCTCTGCTTGCTTCAGTGGAGTTGCATCACAGTGGCGGCACATCGCCCTGCTGTCACTCATTATGAATACTAAATTTGTATTGGAAATTTTCTCTGCATGAAAAAGTCTGAGAGAAGAAACATATCACAGAATGGGCATTTATTGCTGAGTTAAAGAAACAAGTAGACAATCTTCTATCAGTATTTTTGAGCACCATATAATCTGTTGGATCCAGATTTAGTCACAGTTAGAGTTGGAGGCATTGAGAGCAGGGATTGAATGCTGGTCATGACTAATTTAAGCCTTTCAGTTCCAGTGGCCCACTCTAATTATGACTGATTCTGGATCCAATTTAATACATTTGCCAAGTAAAACTTCAAATGCTTAATTAAGTCATCACCAACACAGTGCCCTTCAAATGGTCATGCTGCCAGGGAACTCTGGAAGTTGTACTTCAACAGGCAGGGAGGGTACTGTGTTGGGGAAGGCTGCTTTAATGAAGTTCTTATTTAGAGAGCTACAGTTAGCCTAGTTTGCCTCTCAACAGGTAATGAAAAGGTTTACTGGTAGAACCCACGTCCACTCAATCAAATTCAACCACCTACTTCCAAGCAGTACTAATAGTTCTATCTTACTACTGAAATTTATATAAATCATAACACTGCGGAGTCATGTATATTCATATGCATCCATATCTAATTACTCCACTGGTAGAATAAATGATAGTTCTAAGGATTAGTTTGTCTCAATCCTATATTAGTTTCCCTTTAATTGCTTGTGTTCTCACAGTGAAACACTGCTAAGAAATGGACACTTGACACATTTTGGGATGCAAAAAAATAAAAAATAAAAAACCTACCTAGAACAGTTTATACAGTCTAGGATGCCATTAAATGATTTATCATCATTCCCAAAGAAATATTGTGTCTGTACTGTAATGCAGCTCTGTTTCGATGGGGCAGCACTAAAGTCTTCATCCTCCATATCCACTATGAGAAAGAGAGTATTTTCAGCTCCATGAAAGTTTGAAATGCAAAAGCAAGGTAAGTTCTCCTACACCTGATTCTTCACTTACCTGCACCAAGAAAATGTGGAAATGTCAGGCCCAAAAAGAGCTGCTGCAAGATAGACCTGGATATACAAATAATTGCACAGGAATATAATAATTGTAGTATTATTTGTTATAAGCACCATAGCAATGAAGAATTCTTATCTTCCATGCAGTGCTAATTCTGTGTATTGCGCATGTAGCAAACGGTGAACTAGGCATAGGAACAAGAGAATCGTGAGTTATGTGCATGGCTAGTACCCAAGTCAAGTAGTCTTTAGATGAGTGAGCTGGACATAGGTTCATACATTGCAGTTTTGACTGATGATTTCCTTCCCATTTTTACTTCAACTTGTAGGAACTTGTAGGAACACACAAGAGGTATTTTACAAGAGTCCTGCTGGACCAGACCAATAGTCCATCCAGTCCAGCATTTTGTTCACAAAGGGGGAAACCAGCTCCCTACTGGAGACCCCTCTGACAGTGAAGGTAGCACAGACTCATTCAAACCAGTAGCTAATGAAAACCATATTCTCCAAGAATTTGTCTAATAATTCTAACTAAGCATCTACCTTCCCCCACCTGGTATGCTTAAGATGGGCCTCAAAAATAAACCAAGCTTCTCCCCCAGCAACCCTCCATGTTCTATCCTGGTAAATTCTGATGTTACAAGAGGCATGGAAGCCTCTCGGTTATAACTATCAGCCTGCCATTTCTGAAATTAATAGCGACTCTCTTCAATATTTCATCAGACTTAACAATGATATTACTTAGCAGAGATTGTTAATAACTTAGATAACTTCTCAATTTGTATCCCCTGTCCATTGGTTTAATACAGATGATTTTCTGCAGAGATACCAATCAAAGCTCCATATTAATTCCTCTCTATAAAATGAAAACTTATGGCCTTCCAGAGCTAATAAATAGTACAGAACTCAGAATGACATTAGTAGTGTGAATTCTGAGGTTATGTGGCTACCATCTACAGCAAGAGTCCTAGAGGTTTGTATCTGAAAGTTTTAGAAGTTTACATAGCTATAACATTGTCAGTTGTGAGTCACTTGTGGGAACTGGACCAAAAGACCCAGAGGACCAAAAGTTGATAGGTATAAATAAGTTAAATAAATAAATAGCACGGGTATATTTTATCTCTATTCAGAAATTTGCTATTGTCTTGGCTGAAATGTTGATTGCTCCTTACTTACTATTGTGATGGGTGGGAATTTATTTTAAAGAATATACACAAATTACTGCAGAATCATAACCTGATGCTGAGTGGTATAACCATTTTTGCAGGGAGTTATTTATCATTTATTGAACAGTTTTCTAGTTTTGTACAATAAACGGATCCTCGTTTGCCCGATCCCAATCATACAGTTAATGACATGGATCAGTAAGCGATGGCCTTCTCTCCCCTCAACCACAATCCCTCCCACCTCTCTGGTTACGGACATGTGTCACATTCTGTGACTTTAAAGAAACAGGCAGCTGCCAGTAACTCTTCAAACTTTCAGAATTATGGTTATTCAGCAGAGGGTGGGAGGACATACAACAGGATAAGGAGAAGGCTGAGGTACTGCCAGGATACAGCGTATCATGAAGGAGAGTCACTGCTCCCCTCTGTACCCCTTTCCACGCACAACCCTCTGGTTCCAAGTCTGGACTTCCAACCTTGGAGCTGCAGCCGGTGGTGGTCCCTTCTGTGCTGACGGCAAGGGTTGAAGGAAGGTGCTCCAAGGGCAGAGCGGGGACTGGGACCTTTTCTATATCTATCTAAATTCTGTCCAGCAGCCTGTGGATACAATGACATGTATGCTGATGTGCCTATTCTGAAATTATATAAAGAAACAATCTAACGGAAATGAGGAAATATTAAGACTGGGAGAGACAGGGCAAAAGAGAAAAAAGAATAAGGAAGCATGATATTAATGGTGTAGTAGAACGTGTAATGCAATGGGAAGGAATCAGTCTTGGGCTGTCCAGTCTCCACAGAGTATGAATTTCCTGCAACCAAAATTCTTCCTAGATTTCAGATTCTCTTTATTTGACCTTATTTTCAGATAGCACCAATATCCAAGCAATGTGTTCACTTGGTTCTGGATAGCAATTATAATAATTTTGTTTTAATGTGCAAATGACTTGAAATTACCCAATGCACAACCCAGAATGGGAGTTAATGTTGTGTAAAAACGGTTGTGAATTCCCACTTACATTTGCATTCACAAAACGTGCACTTGAAAAACACACATTTCTTAACAAAGCAGAATTTCTGAACAAGGAGAAGCTTATGAAAAATGCACAACTTATCAAAACATGCTGTGTTCTCAAAATGCACAACTTTTCCCACTTGAATGAACTGAGAAACAAGTAAAAAACAAGAACATGAGCAAGCCACACTGAGCTTTGAAATACAGTTAATCAACTTGCAGAGAGTTTGAGCATCGCTACTTATGAAATTCACTTGGGAAGGGTATTTTACAAACAGCTGTGCATGCACAAGTGGCCTCAGCATTCAGCTCTTGAAGTTCATTTGTTAATTTTTATCCAGGCAGATTATTAATATGAACAAATACTTGTGCACAGCAATAAGACATGGCACGACAGGACCACATCCCTTCTTGTGTCATGATCCATCTACATGTGCATAAATAACCTCAGCAGAAAAAAAGATTGCAGCTGTACTGATGGCTGTGAGCAAACTCTGTCCCAGAATTAGTTTTAGAAGTTCTGCTGCATGTTGGATCAGGACATGGAGCAGAACAAATCCATGGAACAAGGATGAGACATCAGCCAAGGAAAGCAAAATATAATTTCCCTGTTTTTGCACTAATGTCTGAGAAGTGTTTTTCTCCTTTAATGTCTCTCAAATCTTAACAGACAGTCCCCTTTCCTGCAAGCCTCCACTGCTTCATTACAGAAAACATTTCAAGAAAGCATTTATATTTGGAAAAAAAAAAAACATGTCCAAATTGAGCCTAGACCTCTGGGCTTGATACCAGTGCTGATATAGGCCATTTTGATGTCAAAGTTTAAATTTCCTTTTTTGAATATCATCCAATTCAAAGATTCTTTTCAACTGCAGATACCAAAGTTCTTAATTTCTGTTATGTTGCATGTCATAAAATATTTCTGGTGACCTTCTAAGAGAAAGCATTTATTTTTGTTCGGCTGCAGTATTAATACTTCGCCAAAATAGAAGGAATTATTTTTTTCTGGCTAATTATTATGCATACAAAATTCAAAGAAGAATGTGTATGAGGAATGTAAGTGGGGCTATTTCATAGTGTGTCCAGGCCTTGGACAAGGCATTCATGCACAGCAAAGGTACAATAAAAATTATCCAAAAAGTGCAACTTACCAAGCAGCTGCAGAAGCCCACCACCCTAGCTGTAAAATATCTGCTATTGTAGGCTAGAAAACAGAAGGGGATGAATGTAATGTTACAAGAATCTCCAAACACGTATTGGTACTATACTGACTGGAGAAGGTCAAGAGGACACTGACCACATTGACAGAGCGGAGTCCGGCTCCTTGCTTTGGTTCTTCTTCTGGATCGCACACCGACTGATAGTCATAAGACTTGTTAAAGGCATATAAGGACATATTGATGAGATTTCGCATGAGGCCCGAGTCAATCTCACCGAAGAATTTTCCAATCTAATGCAAAAAGAGATGTTTAAAAAAAAATAAATACGCAATTTTGGCAACACTGTCCTCTTCAAACATACTGAACAAAAAACAGCTGTTTTTAAGGAGGTTTTTTTTATAAAGAATAATACAACAGCCAACAGCCTGGCTGACGTATACAGCTGAGAATCCAAATATGGGCTTTTTATGAGACTTTGGACCTAAACAAAGCTTTCTGCAGACATTCATAGGCAGTCTATCAAAATTAAATATAACATGGCAATGAATCTTTACAAAAAATGCCAGATTTGATTTTAAATAGCACATTGAAAAAAAAGCTGCTAAGTTTGATCAAGAGCATTTCTCTTTAAAGCCTAAACCAAACCATTGTAAAAGGTAGCCTTTGGACTTTAGAACAAGGCTAACTACTTCTCAAGAGGCCTACAAGTTTTAAACATGTATAATCTGTGCCATTCTTTTTTTCAGCACGAATTTTATTATTTTCAGTCCAGTTCATGTTTGTGTACAGCAAAACTTCTCAACAATCTGTCAAGAACGCAAAGTTAAAGCGGGATTTCAGTGATGTGATGTTATTCCACGCTGGAGGTGCTGTTACTTACTCATGGACCCAGGCCAGTGAGCGCATCAAGGCCTGTTTGCTAAAAACAGATCCATGAGCACATGAGCTAGTGAAAACCAGGTTCTGAGCCATATGTGCAAGGGAGAAATCCCACTAAAATTATGGTTGCACAAGCATGGTGGTGCAAGTGACTTTTCATTTGAGTTGTGAAAGCTCTTGTGCAACCCCTTGCTCATAATTTCCACGCCCCCAAAGGAATGATCTCTTTCGTAACCCATTTTGAAATCCGTTATGCAACTTAGTGCACATAACTCTTATACACATGGCAATACAACCCATTACACTTAATTCTTGTGCAACTCCTTGTGCCACCAGTGCTTACACCATTCAGTAAAGTATCACTAGGACTAGTTGAATTTGTGGAATGATGTCATTGGATACTGCCTGGAGAGTACAATGAGGAGCTAATCTTGTTCCAGAGGATGCAGTAGAAGGTGCTGTCCTATAGTGGTCTTCAAAACTCATATGGACATGACCTGATGACATCAAGTGAAATGAGTTACTCTAAATTCTTTTATAATTATGTCCTTAACATCCCACCTGTCTTGAAGTCCACAGCTCGTAGGCTAGGCTAAGCACTCTCACTTTCTCCCCACTGGAAAGGAGGATTAAAAAAAAAAACCTGTCCCTGATTCCGTAGAAATAACCCCATTGGCCTTTGAAACAGATAGCATTTTAATATAAGACATTTGAAAGAGCAGAGCAGTGATAATGTGTGAATACTGGTGCTGTACAAAACACCCCTTATATATTGGCTCACAATTTCCATATTTTTAAGAAATATAGAGAAGGGTTACACATCTGAGTATTCAGAATGACATTTCCCAAGTTTAGGTTTGACAAGTTTTGTTTTTATTTGTATTGAAAATAATGAGGGGTAAAGTAGGAGGTTTGCTGGAGACAAGGGAGGTTTGCTGCCTGCTAGGCGCACACATCCGGCATGTGAAGGACAGAGTGGAGTGTCTTGTTCGCTCTGGGGGTCACCAGCCACTCCTGGTGATCCATATGGGCACAAACGACGTGGCCAGGCAGGGTGTGGTTGGGACCACCAGGGACTTTGAGGCCTTGGGGAAGAAACTCAGGGAGCTGAAGGCCCATGTGGCCTTCTCGTCAATCTTACCTGTCCAGGGATTTGGGCCAGAAAGGGACAGGAAGGCCTCCAAGGTGAACGACTGGCTTAGGGTGTGGTGCCAGAAGGAACGCTTCGGGTTCCTCAAACACGGCACTCATTTTCTTGCCAATGGACTTTTGGCAAGGGACGGGTTACACCTCACAAGGATGGGGAAAAGATCCTTTGGAGATGCTCTAGCGAGCTTTATCTGGAAGACTTTAAACCGAGCCGGGGGGGGGGTTCAGGCCCCCCAGTAACATGTCTGCACTGGGCAAGTGTGGGGGGAGGATCAGGGCTCTGGGAGCAGGGTTTTAGAGATACTGCAGGGACTGACAGGACTCCTACAGAGAGGGGCCAGGTATCAGGGAGGATGGGAGGAAGGAGGAGGCTGGGAACTCCAAGGAAGGGAAGCAGTGGGAAGGAGTTGAGGTGCATGTACACCAATGCTAGGAGCATGGGTAATAAGCAGGAAGAGCTTGAAGCTCTCCTGGGAATAGGAGGGTATGATCTGGTAAGAATCACAGAAACTTGGTGGGATGAAAGGGAAGTCTGGAATGTGAACACAGAAGTGTATCACCTTTTTAGAAAGGACAAAAGGGAAAGAGAAGTGGGGGCGTGGCTTTATACGTTAGGGAAGGGATAGGATGCAGTGAGATAGAATGCAGCACAGATGGGGATTCGGTAGAGGCAGTCTGGGTGAAACTTAGGGGTTTTGACAGGGAAAGACACCTGACAGTGGGGGTATGTTATCGCCCTCCAGGTCAACTTGAGACCCTGGATGATGTCCTGACAGACCAGATTCTAAGGATATCTCGGGGGAGAGACACAGTAATTATGAGAGATTTCAATCTCCCGAATATTACTTGGGAGACTCACTCGGCGGTGACAGCCAGGTCACGTCACTTCCTAGAAGCTACAGAGGGAGGGCTTTTCACACAGAGGGTCTGAGAGGCGACGAGTGGGAGAAACATCCTTGACATGGTCTTGACCAATAGGGAGCAGCTGATAGATGAAGTACAGATTAGGGGAGCTCTGGATGCGAGTGATCACTCCATCCTTTGCTTTGAGATCAGGGGACTGGGGACGTGCAGCAGGTCGAGCACTAGAAGCTGGGACTTCAAGAGGGCCAGCTTTGGTCATCTGAAGGCCAGACTGGAGAAAGTCTCCTGGGATAGGTTACTGGAAGGTAAGCGAGTTGAGGAGGGGTGGATAGCACTCAAAAGGGAGGTTTTGGAGGCGAAAGCCTTGACGATACCTCTAGACAGTAAGGTGGGGAGGCGGAGGAGAGTGCCGCCATGGATGCGAAAGGAGGTGGTTAGAGGTATTAGACGAAAGAGGAACCCCCGTAGGAAATGGGTACTGGGGCAAATAGAAAAAGGGTATACCGGGAGGAGGAGGCCCGTTGCAGAAGGATTCTTCGCAAGGCTAAGGCTGATTACAAGCTGAGACTTGCCAAGAATATCAAGAGCAACAAAAAGGGCTTCTTTCAGCATGTAAATAGGAAGAGGAAGGGGAGACAAGTGGTGGGACCACTAAATAAGGAGGAAGGAGATCCAGTGACTGATATGAGGGAGCAGGCACAGATGCTAAATGACTATTTTGCCTCTGTGTTCTCCCCAAAGCAGGACGGGGGATATCCGCATAGGAGATTAGATGAGGCTGGGGACTTAGGGGCACAGATTAGAGTCACCCCCCTTGAAGTCGAGGGGCTCCTCAGGGCATTGGACATTACAAAGGCGCCAGGCCCTGACGGGTTACACCCAAGAGTACTTAGAGAGTTGGCCGGGGTTCTCTCACGCCCGCTGGCCTCCATTTTTGAGACCTCGTGGAGAACGGGTGAAGTTTCAGAGGACTGGAGGGTGGCATCAGTGGTCCCAAGCTTCAAAAAGGGTAGTAGAAGGGAAATGGGAAATTATAGACCAGTTAGCCTTACGTCCATTGTAGGAAAAACAATGGAAAGGCTCATAATAGAGAGAGATCTAGTGATGCTAGATAGGGAAGGGAGGCTGACAGCCACACAACACAGCTTCCACAAAAACAGGTCCTGCCAGACAAACCTTGTGGAATTCTATGACAAGGTTTCACGATGGCTAGATGGAGGGGATGCAGTGGATGTGGTATACCTGGATTTCAGCAAGGCCTTTAACAAAGTGCCCCATGATATCCTGGTGGAGAAACTGAGGAGTTTTGGGATACACCAAAGCACTGTCTGGTGGATTAGGGCATGGTTGACTGACTGAAAGCAGAAGGTAACCGTTAGCGGGGAATCATCAGGATGGCGGCCAGTGACAAGCGGGGTCCCCCAGGGCTCTGTCCTGGGGCTGATCCTGTTTAATCTTTTCATTAACGACATGGAAGAAGGGGTGAACAGTCTGCTGATCAAATTCGCAGACGACACTAAAACTGGAGCAGTGGCCACAAATGAAGAGCAGGTACTCCAGATCCAAAAGGATCTGGACAGACTATGGAAGTGGGCAGGAGACAACAGGATGGCGTTCAATGTGGATAAGTGCAAGGTCTTGCACTTGGGGCATAGGAATAGCTGTCATAAGTACAGGTTAGGTGACAAGTGGCTGGAGAGCAGCACTTGTGAAAGGGACCTCAGGGTACTGGTTGACTGCAGGCTAAACATGAGTCAGCAGTGTGATCGGTGGTCAAGAGGGCGAACACCACCCTTGGTTGCATAGCCAGAAGTGTGGCTTCTAGATTGAGAGAGGTATTACTACCATTCTACACGACTCTGGTGCGCCCGCAACTGGAGTATTGTGTTCAGTTTTGGGCCCTTCATTACAGAAAGGATATAGCCTGGTTGGAGTCAGTGCAGCGTAGGGCCACAAGGTTGGTGGCCGGTTTGCAGGGGATGCCATACGAGGTGAGACTGAGGGAACTGGGTCTCTTCAGCCTGGAGGAGACTCAGAGGGGATATGTTGGTGACATACAGGTATGTGAGGGGATGTCACATGGAGATGGGTAGAGACCTGTTCTCCCCTGCAGAGGAAGGCAGGACACGCTCCAATGGAGCAAAGCTCAGGGAGCCAAGGTTCCATTTGAATTCCAGGAAGCACTTCCTGACAGTCAGGACCCCGAGGGTGTGGAATGGGCTTCCACGAGAGGTCGTTGAGGCCCCATCAGTGCGGGTTCAAGGATAGGCTGGATGTCCACATGGTGGGCATGTCGTGAGCGGAGCCGGCTGGTGCCGTAGGTCAGACTGGATGGCCCAGAAGACCCCTTCTGACTCGCTCTGTTTCTATGTTTCTAAAAAGTGACAGCTGTGAAATCACCAGGCTGCTTATCAAATCCAGGAAGAGAGCATGTGATAGATGCAAACATGCCACCAAGATCCGCCAAAAATGTTAAGACTGTCTTTTTTCAAGCCCTGCTCTATATATGTTTCGAAGGATACACTATAGGTAGTGTTAATATCTGTTGTTTGCATTTGTGCCACATAACCCTGGTCATTGAAAGCAGTTCCTATTTTAAGAGGTTAGACAACCTAATCTGTACCACTCTTAAATCTCACGCTTACCTCTGAAAAATATTCATCCTGATTTGTCATCAGGAGAAATCCCCCATCATCAAGGATAACACAGTCCACATGCTGCCAGAAAGACAAAGTGCAGGAAAACAGGAACATAAAAGAAGAACATATATTTTACACTGAAATGGTAAACTAAGATTTTATTATTCCTACTACATTGCATTTGTACACCACCATCTTGCAAGGAATCCAAAGTGACTTACAAGGTTCTCATCTACATTTTATTCTCTGATCAACAACTCTTGAGGAGGAGCAGAAGTACTCCTTAAAAAGTGCTCAGCCTATTAACTACTGGAGTTTAGTTATACATAAACTACGTGTGACCAAGGAATTTTTGTATTTCTCAGAATATTTCCAAAGTGTGGACTTCGATGTGACTGCATATCAAAGTGGATTTGCCTGGAGATGCTTTTGCACATCTCTGGAACAAAAGAATAGAATGCTTAGCATTTACATAGCACATCCGAGTGTGCAAAGTACTACAAATATCTTGGATTGCTGTAATTCTTACAGGTTTATAAGATAGGTCAGGGCACTGACAAGAAGGCCAGCAAAGAAGTGAGAGGTGCAATTGATCGGCTTCAATGTATGCGACAACAGCAAAAGTATTCTTACCTCACTGTTCCTTTCACATCCACATAGTTCACTTTTGCACTAAAAAACATAAGAATAGCACATTTTATGAAATGTATTTTTAAGCAAACTGTTGAGCCAGTGCTACTTTTGCAGCCAGGTCAAATTTCAAAATATGATTTAGCTGCTGGGATGAAAGATTAACTTTTGGCAGAAATTCCTAATGTTCCTCAACCCCCAACTTCCCAATGCGTTAGTCACTCTCTGTGCATTACTTTCCACAGTGAGATGACTGCTGACTATCTCTCTATCTCTCTAACGCTTCTCTATCCCATCCCCGTCTCGGGACAGCTTTCAGTCTCTCAAAACCCTTTATAGAAATGCCTCTGCATGGTCACTGGTGTCTGCAAATCCTCTACATTATATCCTGTCCATGAACAGGGCATGTCCTTCCACTTACGCACCTTTGGAAAACCACATGGCATTTGGGTCTTGAAGACATTATTTGAAACTTCTTTGCAGTCTTTGCAGATCTAAAGTGTCTGATAGATTAATTGAACATGTAGAGACTGTATCCGATAGATTAATTGAACATGTAGAGACTGTATCCGATAGATTAATTGAACATGTAGAGACTGTATCCAGCTTCTCCCAATTTTATCTAAGCAGATTTTGCCTCTTTTGATTCCTACCCTTGCATCTATTGGTGCAAGCATGCTCTACTGAGTCTGAAGCAGCGAAAGCAGAGATGCTGTTCGTGGGCCATTTTCTGACCAGACGGATGGGGCCAACCAAGGAAGGGGCCTTCTCACTGGACCCCCTCCAGCTATGAAACAAGCTCTCCACTGAGGCCTGCCTGGCACCAACTTTGTTGCCTTTTCAGTACTAGGTTAAGGCTGCCACCCATGTTGAGGCACTTAAGGGCTGTGAGAGGGCTACTTGTTCAGTCCACTGAATGCATTTAACTTTTTTAATGTTCCTAAATTCTGTTTTAAATTAGTGACTGTTATGCTGGTTTATTCTTTCTGTATTGGGTTTTTTATATGAACCACCCAGAGAGTTTTGGCTATTGGCCAGTATATACATGAAAAAACAACAGCAACAATTTTATTTATTTAAAACATTTCTATACTGTTTCAATTTAGTCAATGACTCTCAGGATTAATTAAAATATAAGGAAAACAAATACCTTCTGCCCATTTATTTGTGTATGAAATATAGAATCAGTCTTTCCAATTGGCTACTAACATGCATATCAAGGGCATGAAAAATGATCCTGGATTTAATGGGTTTAATGGGGAGAGGTGAATAAAGCCTTTAAGATGTACAAACATTTACACTGACACTTGTCAGTTCCTCACCTGAATTTTTGTTGTGATTTTTGTGAAATTTTCCATCCAGGTGGTTACATTGATTTTTACTCCAACAACTAACAGGAAATGTATGAAACAAAAGGAGAAGAAAGCAAACATTAACATGGAAATCTTTCCCAGTTTCTCAAAGCAGAAAATATCTAGGCACAACTTGGGGCTTCCATTTAAAAAGAAGAAGAAGAAGAAGAAGAAGAAGAAGAAGAAGAAGAAGAAGAAGAAGAGTTTTATTAATAGACTGTGAGAACTTCAGCAAAGCCAAAGATAAAGCCTGATTTAGAAGAAAGCTGGTAACACACATTGTGCTTCAGAACAAGACTATAGATTGTGTTTTACTAAATCTAATTAAAATGTATTTGTGTGTGAGTGTGGCAGGGGTAGAATCTCAGTACCATTCATTCTTACCTGCAGGTTTCAGTAGTTTTCCATTGACGGTAATTTTCACAGCCTTGCTTACCATAATGCCATCTTCATAGATACTTCCTGTGATTTAGAAGAAAAAGAAAACACCAACATTCCCATTGATAACTATGCAACCATCCTGCCATTTTCTGATTTGCAAGTGAACTGAAATCAAAGCATCAAATAAGAATTAATCAAGTGGATTGCCATCTGATGATTCTTATGTATAAATGAGGTGTTTAAAGATATCGGGAGTGAAGCCTCATTAACTTTAGCATGATATTTGTTTTCATTGAAAAAATGTAATTAACATTATTTGATGCATTTATGGGCACTAATTGCTTGCTTAACAGCAATAATGGCAAGCAAAGTTTGGATTTTCTTCCATCCAAGGACTGCAGGTGTTTGTTTTTTGTTTTAATAAGAAACTTTCTTGATGTGACTGCAGATAGACTTTCAGGCAGCACAGGTGTTGTACAAGGACATGGTTGAAGAACTGCTAATTTTCAGTTATGCTATGGCCATCTTTCCTAATGAGAATATTTTACTAACTTTAGGTAGTGCCAACAATAGAATTATGTATATGGCTAGTGCAGACACTAAGACAACACAGGTATTCTCTTTAGCACATTCATAGCATTGTGAATCAGGGATATTTACAAAATAGGCCCTGTTTGTTAGCAAGCAAAAATACAGATTTTGTTTGTAGAATAGAACCAAAGTGTTAGCTATCCACAGAACAGTTGTTTCAATTTGGGGACGTTGTTGAGAGACCACTGTAGACATTAAATTTACCACTTTCTACAATTCTTTCTTTCTTTTTGTCTTTCTTTCTTGGGTGCCCAGGATTGAAGCACAAGTACATATACACATGAATTAAAAACACCATGCAAAATATAATATTGATATGATTGTGCACTGCCTGAGACATAATCAATAAATATGTGCACAGTGTAGTTCAGCCATGAGTATTAACCCCTCTCCCCAGGAATATGCGTTTGCATGAAATCCATAATACAGGAAGAAGTCCTAACTGAAGTATGAAAGTTAGGGTTAAGTTTTTCCTTAGTTATAATTATTTATAGCATTGCTTAAGAATTCCAGAAAACAGACATGTGGGACTGCTTTAGGGAAAACCCCCTGCAGGCATTATCCATCCTCTGCCAGATTTTTTTGCAAAATTCCTTAGTCACAGATGATGGATAGCTTGTGCCATACCTGTTTTCTGTTAACCAGTGTACTAGTCAATAAGCCTAGTTCCACATGGCATTGGAGCAGCACGCAAATGCTAAAACTACAAACAATCAGGTCCTTGAAGGTTGCTACTGAAATTTCTTTGCAAAATTTCAAGCAGTGGTCTGTTTATTTTGATCACTGCAAAACAGCAGCCGTCCTCATGACTGCATTGCTGTTGGTAGGCTCACACAATCCAAGAAAGCACTTGCAGTAGGTAGACTTTTCTTAGAGCTTTCCTAATCCTAAAATCTGAACTCCCAAAAAGAACTGGATCTGCAGAGTACCTAAACATCTCCCAGCCTGCCCAGCTTTTTACTGTGGAACTACCTCAAGGTTGGCAGCACACTGGAAGCAAGCTCAGAATCAGGTCCCTGGACTTTCCTAATGCCAGTTGGGTGTCCAGTGACTTACTGTTGAGGAAGGGAGCTGTGAAGATGTAGTTCTCATTATCTAAGCTCCTTTTGTAGAAACTCTGTTCATAAGTTTCAGGATTTTCTGTCCAATATTCGCCTGCACTGAACATGAGACACAAATATCAGTTTTTAATTTGAGCTTACAAGGTATTTAATCCCCCCCATCTGTCAGGGCAATCCTATGCATGTCTGCTCAGAAGTAAGTGCCACTGAGTTCAATGGAGCTTATTTTCAGGAATGTACTTCCAATCTGAGGCTACGATCTCATGCAATGCTCCCTGAGAGTAGCCCCATTGTTAAAAATGGGATTTACTTCTGAGTAGCTGTCTTGCAACTGTGAAACTTAATAGTTATTATGAAATTGCTTTGATTATGAACACTAGATTTCATATGTTGTGACTGTAGCTTTGTTTTATTGTAATATGGAGCTTTGAGGGATTTCTTGAATTTCTCCATATCATGTGGCAAGCCGCTTCTGAAGAGGAGAGTATGTTCATAAGTGATTGGAGAGGCAAGTTTGAGCTGCTTTTCAAAAAGTCAACAACACCATGGCCTATGTCTGAATTATTTTATTGGATTTGGTTATACTATTAGAAAGAGAATCCAGCAAAAGCTTTTGCTCCTGCTGCTGTTCTACATTACATTACTTCAATTCACTTAATTTAAAAATTCAATTTGTTCAAAAGTGAATTCTGGAGTTTATGAAACCTTATGATACTTACTCACACCGGATACCACTTTCCGAAGGAAACTTTCCTCTAGGATATGAGTTAGAACAGGAATGTTTTATTTTTGGGGCAGCCAAGAAGTTTCTGTTCTGAGCGAAGACTACCACTTTAATATGTCATAATTAGCGACATCTTCAGCGGGTGTCATAACAACTCTGGCCACAATCTTAAGAAGTCTATTTCATTATCTCTGTTGCATTACCGATATTTCAATGGATCTTTACCTTTTTGGATAAACTCTAGTGATTCCTCCATCAGTAGCTACAAATCGTGCCGTAATTTCCTCACTGTGGAAAAAAGGAGAAAGCTTTGAAACAAAGTAAATTTAGAATGATGGTCAACTCTGTAGCTATGATATTCACAAGAGCTTTTTCTTAAGTGTTTTAAAGCAAACTATTAAGTATGCACCTATATTAATGCAATTGTGCATTTCTGTTATATTTTGATTATAAGAAACATAAATTTCGACATGATATTATTGATAACAAGTGAAACTGGGAATAGCCAAAAAGCTAGGGTAATGGAGGCAAGCAAAAGAATACTCACAGGTCCTGTTTACTCCAGTAATTCTGAACAAGTTCACTTGTAAATCCTGCATCCAGCAAAGCTCTTGTAACCATACCATTACCTACCAGAGGAAACAAGCAAAATACCAGTTAAGACCATAGGAATTTCCTTATCAGTCCACTGGTCCTACTGGCACACTATGAATTGACAGAAGCTCTCTGGGATTTCAGACAGCACTCTTGTCCAGCTCTGCCTGGAAATGACAAAACAAAACTGGATCTTGTTCATGCAAAGATGACTGAGCCATGGCCTTAGCCTATGCTATGGCCTCTGCCCATAATTAAAGCCAACTCTGATCTCAGCACTTGTTTGAAGTTGAAATTTGGTATCTGTGTTTCAGAGTAAGCACATTTTAAAGCCAAGAGGTCATGCTAACTCTGTGGATATCTTAGGCCCTGACCTGTCTTTCCTTAAAGGAGTCCTAGATCCTTATCCCTGCATTCTGTGGAGTAGATTGGGATGGCAGTGCCTTGCCCTAGATTATCCAAATAAGTACCAGAAGCTAACAGGGAGCTAGATTTCAGTTTCCCATATCCACACCAATCATTCTAACCACTTGGCTGCACTGTACTAACTCTCTCAATGGCTAAAGATGTGCATGCTGCCATTCTTTAAGAGCTACTGATAAGGTCCTACCGAAGATTTCAGTGTGTTCTGAGCCAGAGTTGGTTGCAAAAAAGAAGGTTTTGCAGGGGAGGAGTGCACTCTAGGTACAAAGTTCCCTATCCCTGCATTGAGCTGGATTTTTCCAACAGAATTTTGATTGTATTGCTCTTTGGATCACTGCTGGCTTTTAGCCTTGTGTGTTATTTCACTGCGTTGTTATATATTTATTGACTGTAATAATTTTATACACTTTTGTTAGCTTCATTGCGCTTATCCTTTTGGAGAAGAAACTCAGGATGTACATTAGACTGTTTAAGAGAAAAAGAGAGAGACTGAGGAACCATATGAGATACTGGGAATCTGGATTTTCTCTTCCAATTATACACTGGAGGGGGAGGGTGCTACTTATTTCACTCCTTTCTGTTTACATCTATCTTCTATTCACTGAGTTTTTAATTTAGCCAATTCACAATATATAACAGGGTCAGTCCTCTTATTCCATGACTGCTAAGCTTTCCAAACTCTTTGACAAGGGACCTTCTCAAAAGCTTTTTGAAGGTCCAAGAATATTGGAGAATATATCTGAATATGACTACCAGAATACCCCTACCTAAATGCTTAATAATAATAATTTCATCCCTATACTGCCCATAGCTGAAGCTACAAAAAATACAACAAAATATAGAAACAATAAAATACAACAGATAAAAACAGTAAGAATTAATAATTAATAATTATTTTAAAATATCATAAACAAATATTAAAAGACAATTTAAAAAGCCAGGAGTAAAACCCACCTGGAAGATCAGGAAAGTCTTTCAAGGCCTCCACAAAGAAGGCTGTCTGAACCTGACACTAAAAAGATGGCAAGTTTGGTGCCAGGTGGCCTTCAGCAGGGAGGTTATTCCAAAGATGAAGGGCCACCACCAAAAAGGCCCTCCATCTACTTGCTACCCTTAAAGCTCCTTGAGGGGTTGGCACCCAGAGGAAGGCCCAGAGGCTGAGCATTGTGTAGATCAGAGGGAAGATCGGGGTTAGGAGAGATGCTCTGACAGGTATTGTACTTCTAATCTGTGTAGGGCTTTACAGGTTAAGATCAGCACCTTGACTTGGGACCAGAGGCATCCAGGCAGCCAACTCAGGCAGGCCAGAACTGGTCAGGCAAAACTTCTGTTTACAGTAGCATTGCTGATTCTCCCTTTCTAAAGCTTGTTCTTTGGCTTAATCATTCCATCTTTAACAATATTTTTCACAAATTTTCTTGAGACCAATATGTGGAGTTTCCAATTAGCAGTTTACCACATGATAATTTGAACCATCATACAAAACCCCAGACAATGTAAATTCATTCCATATTTCTTGGATAGGCAACAGGATCTGAAGTAGAGTGAGAAGCTCAGTTAACTTGCTTACATAAATACAGCACAGAGATCTGTTGTTATAGTTAGAGAAAACATCCAACAGAACTTTATGTTCTTTAGAATGAATTGCTTTAACAAAAAGTAAAACTTACATGAAGGGTATTGGGGTGTATATCGATCAAGAAATTCACTGAAATTCAGAAGAAATGCAGTGTTGTTGTTTGTTGTTTTCACGGGACTACAGTAATCTCTAGAAAAAAGAACAGATTTTAAATTTGTTTTTAATGTATCAAAGAAAATAACTGCCTATATGTCTGGTTGTGCATATTAGAATTTGCATATCTTCTGCTACCAAAGAACAGCCTCTCTGATACTTGCTGTCATGTAGCAGGGTATGGACAAGTAACCCAGTTCTCTGGGTTGTTCTCTGGGTTGTTGACAACCCAGAGAACTGCAGTGTATGATTCTATAGGTTGAATGCCAAAAACAAGGAAACACAAAAGTGAGCTTCTTTTCTCCCCATGATTGGTCTTGAGCCAATTAGGAAAATACCTTCCTAACACAACATCACACTAATAGAAAGGACCATTACAGACAGTGGGGCCACTACTTTAAATTGTGAGGCAACATCACAATGGAAGAAGTGTTTTGCACATGTTCCTTGATGCTGTGTCAGGTAATCATTCCCCTAGAGCACAATATTTCTGGCCAATTCTCTGGTTCTACTCCGCGTGAGACTATTGTTTTCTGAACAATACAATGTGCCTAAATAACAGCCTCTGTTCCTTTACTTTCTTCTTCTGAGATAACTGATCTTAGAGCTAACACTGCTCTAATTCTCATGTATACACACACAAAACAAACAAACAAACAAACAAACCCTCGAATAAGCTGTCCCGTAAAGTTCCACTTCTATCCAATTTCATATACCTAACCTCAGACAAATTTTTCCAAGAACCTTCCCACCCTACCACTGAAATCTCTCCGCTGCCATGAAAACTGGCTGGTGCTGGACCTTGGTGAACCTCAGCGGCAGACTGTGGGTCCAAGTCTGGTGGGGCTCCAACTGCAGCACCACACAGAATGGATCAAAAGGTCAGAGGCAGACGACACCACTAAAGATGGGCTTCTGGTCATGATCCAGAGCAAAGAAGCAAGGATTCCAAGGGCCAGAGACAGATGGTGCAGCCCATGGCAAGCTGGAAAGGAGGCTGACTCAGCAAAGGGACGGCAAGGCGAGGCTAAGCAGGCCATAGTGTAGTGGCAGATTTCGAAGTGCTAATCAGGAGCAGCCCCAGAGCCAGGCCCACAAGAAACCAGCATCACAGGCAGTTCTCTTGTGTCATGTTAACAAACCGATTCTAACCGTTTTCCTCTCCACCTGGAGCAGGTCTTTGGTAAAGCTAATGGGTTCTCATTCCTAATATCTAATGGCTCCCCATTGCTAATAGGTCTGTCTAATGGACAAGTCATTTCCTTGTCCTTCCCACCTATTGTGAGTGAAGCCATGCTCAGGGGAAGGGAGAAAACTGAGGAGGTTAGTAGGTATTAGCCTTTCTGCTGGTAAAAAAGCACCATTGCAACATCACTGTGCCAAAAGCAGCAGGAGTCTGTGCAGTCACTTCTCCCAAGGAAAAGTTGCTGTGATGGAAATAAGCCAATCTCCACCACTGCCCAGGTGACCAAAGGAACCACTGCTGATGATGTGGGAAGACAGTGTGCCTTGTTTCCAGGATTGTTTGAGGAAGCACTCACTTCCTTCCACGCCAGCAAGGGGTCCTGCTGGTGCAATGCAAACAGCCGGGCACCGGGGGTGCTGGATACTGGAGCACTGGATACTGTCTTAGGGCTCCTCTCAGGTTTACCTGTTCTATCCATGCCTTAGTGCAGCCTGCATACATGAGCCACTGCATGGAAGAGCTTCTGCAGCCCTGGAACCCTCATCCTGCAGGGCTGGATGTGTTAAGTTCTCTGTGCTCAGGATTTGCATGGCAGCATCAGGAGCAGTATGCATTGAGTTTGCCCCTCGATGTTTTGTTAATGCATTTTGTTCAGTTCCCAATGCATTTTATAGCCTAGATCCTATTCACACTTGCAAAATTACTTGCCTGGACATATATTGCATGCACCAGGAAAAATGACCCACCTTGGGGCTAAAAGTGTGTATCCGTAATCGTCAAAGCGATCTAGCTTCAGAGTTTCAGCAACTAAAAAGATGAAAATGCAACATCAAATAAGCTAAATTAGCATCTATAAGCACTGAGCTGTTTGGTGATTTCTTTAAAAAGCCAAACCAACTGAATAAATTCCAAGCACTAAGCCTGTTCTTAGGACTTGCTCAGACATAAGTATCCTGGATGAACAAACCGTGGTAAATTCAACCAGAAAAGAGAGATTGTGAGCACATGCTTCCCCTGGCCCCCTCCCTTCTGCATCTGGAACTGGAAACTGTGGTTTAATTTTACACTTGGTCTTACTCAAAAACTGTGTTTTAAAGTAATCTTAAAGCCAGGGGAGGAACTAAGGGAAGTATGTGGGCTTGACATTCATTCTTAGCTTACTAAACCTGAGCTGGGATCAGTAACATTCAAACCAACCTAAAGTGCTTATCGTAGGATACACCAAGAACTACCTGGCAAAATATCACAAAAGCTGATGTTTTGCAGGTTTAATGCCAAGCACATGTAGATATTTAAGGCACAAGTATTAAATGCGTAGCAGCTAGGCACCAGTAGAGATTCCTTCCCTAATCAATATTTATCCCAGCATGGATATTCTTGTATTAGAAGAGGAACATATCTACTTATCATAAAAGGACAACATATAACCAGAGGCAATCTTACAACTGGTGCAAGTTAAAGGTGGCACATTATTGACTCACTACGCATGACCATACTTTAATTGAGCTGTCAGACTGCCAAGCCAAAACCAAAAGTGCTTGCAGAATATGCCATTGTTGAAAGATTTTACTTTGCATACATTCATTTCAGGGTTGTTTAAAACACGTATGTTTAGGGGCCAGGGAAATGAGTTTCTTCATGAAAAGAAGGCAAGTGACATGGTTAAACAAACAAGAAGAGTGCAACAATAAATTGGAAAACATACTTTAAAAGAGGCATCGTGATATTCTCTGTCTTTATAATACCAAGTTGGCAAAGGGGAGGCCCTGATATGAAAGATACAAAGGACAGCATCCAGGAGGAATGGAAATATAAGGAGGAAATATCAACAGCAGTAAACAAAGGGAAATTGAGCAACAAGAATATACTTGCCCTTTGGGACTGTGATAATCCATCAGAAAGAGAAGGCAGGGAAACAGAAAAAACAGGGTAAAGCAAAAGGGGTGACAAACCAATATTTTATTCAACCAGCCCCTTGAATAAAAATATTGTGGCATAAAGAGAGATCAGAGGTTCCTTTTTTGTACAGCTGTGCTCTGGAGAAAAGACAAACACCTTTGAAGACTTGAACACATGTCTTCTGTCAATTATTTCTTTAATGTACCTTCTATATACTGCAGCTATTTCAAGGGTCTGCAAAAAGAAGATACTGATTCACGGGGCCCCTAACAAAATCAGCCCAGAGACATTCATCTTGCATTCACATTTTACAAATTGCTCCCAATTTCAGAATGTCAGGAAACAAATGACGGAGCATGGTGTGTCCCTAAAAACATCTATCCATCACATGCCTACGAAGCAGCTTGCAATCTAGTTGTGATCTAGCTAGCAACACAGGGCCAATCATTCATTATCTGGGACAGCTATTTGGGATATGTAACTGCTCCCAAGTCAGCAGTCTACTGACTTGAGTAATCTAAGATGTTGAGAATGCACACAGTGGTACTGGAGACATACAAAGCATGGCAATGTAGGAGGTCTTCACTAAGACCTTCAGCAACAGAGAGAACTGCCAAGTACAAGTACAATGCCAAACCATAAAATAGGCCAAGCAGCATGACATGTGACCTGCTAAACCCAATCAATCAAGAGAAGAAATTGGGTAGTCTTTCCCCAATATATATATAAGACTTCATAAGGATCAAACTTGATTTCATTCCTCAGTGGATGCTCAATGTTTAAGGTACACTTGGCAGCAAACAAAGCTTTTTCAACCCTATGTTTACTACTGGAAATTAGAAACAGGGGTGGAAATTCACAAGGAAGCAGCAGGGAAGAACTAAGCAGCAGGGACTGGTGAGCCCTGCTGATGGATAGTCGGCAAAAGGATTTGTATTATTACATTTCTATGTCGCCGAAAAGTCGAAGCTCTTTGGTCTGTTTGTAAATGTGGGGTTGCATTTGAAGGCAGAATGGAAAATGATGTAGGTTCAAAAGGCAGCTGCTTGGTTGTAAAACAGGTCTAGGCACTGGAAATGCATCATACAAGTGTCCAGAGCTTCATGGACTTTGGGTCTGTTTCTGAGAACATATTGGTTGTTGTTTACTTGTAAAACTGCCCTTATCTTGGTCTCTGGATATCTGATAGAACCCCTTTTCACACAGCAACCTGCAGGAAAGCTCTGCTTTGGGTGTCCCCAAAGGGTATCAACAGAGGAGAAAGCCCTTTTCAGTAGCATTGCCTTGCTCATGAAATTTCCTCTGTGAGATGTTCATCTTTCTGCTGCCAGAGAAAGACTTTCTAGTCTGTATTTTAACCTGTTTCAATTGCTGCTTTTAAAGACCATATGTTGTTTTTATGAACATGCGTTTTGTACTGTACTGAAGTAATCTGATGCCTATTTTATTTTGTAATGTGAACAGCCCTGGAAACTGCCCCAGTTGAAGGACAGCACAGAAACCTATCATATTTTTAAAAAGAGGATTACACACCTCACCTGCAGTTTCTTCAGGTGCAAGCAGTGCACTCTCTGGGCCCTGCTTCTCTCTTGCAAATTGCCCCACAAGTGGGAATCTTGGTTGGCAATCCTGCATTGGCTGGGGGTTAGCATGTCAGACTGGGATGTGGCAGATCTGGGTTCCAGTTCCCACTTGGCCATGAAGCTAGATGTGTGACTTTGGGCCATTCACTGACTCTCAGCCTAACCTACCTCACAGGAAGGTTGTGAAAATGAAATGGAGAGGCCATAGGTGATTCTTAAAGCAGCCTTGGGTTCTCTACCCCCATCAAAAGTGAGATAGAAACATAATAAATAAATATTGCATTCAGTGAAGCCAAGGCATGAGCAAATCTGTGCAGTATTTAGCAACACAGATACACTGGAAACATGATTATCATTGTCACATGCTCCTTCTCATTCCAGGTACTACAGAGGAACCTCTAAGGGAATATTTTCTGACCAATTCAGTCCAGGCCAAATAAGCTTATTTCCAAAGGAATCCTAATGACACACCTTCACAGTTGCATCCACTCTGATCACACACACCACAGTATGCAGTTTTCAAAGCAATCCAGCTACAACCCCAAACTAAGCAAAATTCATTTAATTTAGGATAAACTACTACATAACGTGCTGCAGCTACAGTGCGTGATACAGAAGCAGAGCTGCTAAATTTGTGCCTGGGCAACACATTCCTTGCAGGTGGGCTATGCAAAACATTAGCTATCAGACCCTTAAAAAGACAGCAACAGAGGATACGCAAAGCAATGATTTGGTAGGTACATAAGCAAGGAGATGGGATAAAGGTTCACTAGTGCAACTAGGGTAGCAGAACATATTCTACTTGCGTAGAATACTTTTTGTACCTTGCACATTCACACAATGACTTAGAATCATTGCTGCAGATTGGGGGTCACATCATGGAAACACTAGTGAATTTCACAAACTTCATGGCTCTCAACACTCTGCTTCTTAAAAGAAAAGAAAATTCTACATACTGCACAGTAACATTCCAAATCTGAAGAAACCTTGAAGGGACTTACATTTCGCCTGAATTAGGGCTTCATTAATGGTGGCTTTAATATAGTAAAAGCTGTAGGATGGCAATACCAAAGCCAAACTGTAGAGGAAAGACAAGCACAAGCAGTGAAAACAGAGCCACATGTCTTCATTGCCCGTGGCTTCAGCAGCCCAATATTTCCCCCAGCTTTGATGTGAAATGGAAAACAAGCCACAAGATACAGACACACAGTTTCATGGAACACATTTATTTGGCCAGCTACTTCACTACTTCCATTTACTGCTTTCAGCTCTGTTGCATCCAAACCCCTGCAAATACAAGATGGAATACTGAAGTGAGATGTCTTCCTACTCCAACTTGACTTTTACGGATGAATCACCCCTTTTTTTCTTTAATGGCCACACTTTTTTGAAATTTAGTATTGATGGGCAAGTGAAAAGTTGCACATGAGTTGAAAGCACTAAAAAGAAGGGCAGGCAAGCCGGGTGTCCTGTTTAATAAGGCAGCTATTGCTGTTTCCTATGGACTTTTCATGCATTGATGTAACTGAGCGCTACATTGTTTTGGTGGGACAGAATATGGCCATGTGGAATTTCCAAGGATCCCATTCATTCCAAAGGAACACTAGGAACCATGTGAGTACCATACATCCTGAGGGAAATGTTACCTGAACATGTGCATTTGCCTTAGTAACATTTGCTGAAGGCGTATTGTTTACACGGGTCTGGGAAATGTTTTGTGGACCAAAGACAAATTGGATATTTCTGCTTCTATGCCCACAGTGAAAGTTTTTCTACAGCTGGCAGACAGCAAATGTCAGTCAGTTGACATGTTGCAGTTGCTCTAAAATATTTCCAGACACAAACAGCTCAAGAGCTTGTGCATGGCCCATACATTTGACTTTGTTTTGCAAGGCTTCAAGGCCTAATTAAGACACATCCGATTCGGCCTTATGTTTAATATATAACTTATCTAATACTCTTCATAATAAGCAACCATCCCTCAGAGACCTTGTGTAAATGTTGCAAGAGGCTTTAAACTATTCTCAGGGAGGCACACTTTTCATTTCTACCACTGTGGCCTCAAGTTTCATTAACATGTAATAGGATTTGTGTGTGTGCCTGCATGCTTGAAATTTCATAATAAAAATGAATTAGAAAAAAAAAACATGGGAGAGAACTGCATGATTCTTAGGATTTCCTGGAGAAGCTGGCAGAAGTTAAAATTAAAACAAAGCAGTAGAATATTGAGCCACACATGAAGGCTTTACCATGTGATCCGTGCATGGTAGAATGACTAATTATTTGATGACAGCTTTCCACAAACTCACCCCAAGGGAAATCAAGAGAGGCTTCCCTGCTATTAACAGTTACTACTAAACAGAAACTCTAATTAAAACCTATAATGTTATGTATAAATGTGTGTGCTGCACTGTGGGTCTCATGAGAGTTCGGTGCTGTTCCTTCAGCTGACAAAAACCAGCTCAGAAAGAAATTGGACAAGACTTTGAGGCATACGTATGTCAAACAGATAACTAGTGTTCAGTGGGGTGGAATAATAAGACAGGAAATCACCTGCTTAAAATTCTGGATAAGAAAATAGGAAACCATGGTTGCTCATGATGGATGGCTCGTATCAGATTTTGGCATTTTTAAAAGACCCACCATCTAATAACATTCACTACTTAAGTTTAAGTGATTGTCAGAGCATATGAATAACCAGGAAGGAGGAGGATGGGATGGACCCTCTGTCTCAAATTATTTCAGGCACAGAATCTGCTTGGGATTGTTTCACAGCTTGCCAGGTGGCCTGAAGAGCAGATCTTTGGCTCCGTGGGTAGACTCTAAAAACAGAAGAGTGGCATTTTACTGATTTACTGAGAAAATGGCTAGGTTTTGTTCTTTGGGGGCAGTTGCTGTGCTTTTCTATATGCAAAAAACAGAAATTAATGGTTAGTTTAGGATGGCCGATTTCAAGGGTAGTGAAAAGACTATTTTTTCTTTGAAGCTCTCTATTTGAAGGCTCTTGGTCCAAACCCCGTTTTAAGGTGGGGAACCATCAGAACCACAGCTTATTAACACTTCATTGCCTGAGTAGCAGGCAGACGCATGGGTTACAGTCTTCCCTACTGTCTCGATATAGATTGCATTCTATTTAAATAATGCTGATTTTGACATTTTTATCAATCCATATAAATTAGCATATGCACATTTAGACAAATCATTTTTGTTGGTGCATTTCCTCATTTTTTACTTAAATGGCCATCATAGGATAGCTGCAAGATTTTTTTTAAGAATTGCACTATCATTTTACTTTCTATACATGCTTGAACAGTGTAGCTTGTACACATGCACTAAAGGTATAGGCTTCCGAGTTCAGCCTAGCTCCCATATGAAATGGCAGAGTACATTGCATTTATTTATTGATTAAATTTGTATAAAAGCCACCCATTAGTATTATGTTTTCTGGGAAATCATTACAATTTAAACCTATCTATCTATATACTGTAAGAGAACAAGCGGATAGATGGGGCAGAGAACTGGGCGGTACCACCTGTAGAATTTGCTGACCCATTCAATCCTCTGCACAGCAAATTGAGCCTAGACTAGAAAGCAAGCATAGACTCATCTCACCCTAACTTCCAACATCAGCCTCAGCAAACAAAGTTTCGCTGTTAGCTCAGCTGCTGGCAGACTCTGCCAAGATCAGCATGTTGGTCACTTATTTGAGTCTCCGAAATCAAAGGTCTGCAATTTTTCCTGGGGCAGGGGGTGGAGTATGTTGAACATTTTATTTTATTGCAATTCACTAACAGCTCCTCTTTCCCAATCTATAATGTCAGATTATTGGTTATATAGGCATCTGTCTGTCAGAGTGCTTCCAGAAGAGGATTTTGTTATGCAATTGTATTGATACATTTGTGGAATTTGATGGCAGTGATGTTTTCCATCCGTAAACTTCCTGTGTTTTCCCTCACTTCCTCCATCTTTTTTTTTTTTTTTTTACTATTGAATAGCTATTACGTGGAGGAAGATGGAATGGCAGCATATTGCCTTTTGACTGGTACTGCCAGGAGCCATCCATCCAGGCACACAGCTTCAATTACTTTTTATACAGGGGTACTTGGGTTCATCAAAACACCACAGGAAAAAGAGGCACATAAATGGAAGGAACTGAAAATGCAGCAAACAGAGAATGGCCCAATTACAGAATTATACCCATTTTCTCAATTAACCTGGAATTCAGGAGGAGCAGCACTGAATACAGCTTTGACACAATGCAGAAGCAGAAATCTGCTCACACCTGCTTTGGGACTGAACAGTCCAAAGAGGGTTCTGCAAGTCAGGCTCCATCATAGAAAAAGCCTGTCTCTCTGGTTGTCATCTGACTAAGCACGGAAGGAACAGCAAGGCATCCAGTGACAACCTTAGCAAACAGGCCATTTCATACAGGAGAAGCTAGTGCCTGTCCTAGGCTATTCATTGGAAGCTCATAATTACTGAAAGCCCACATAAGCTTTTCTGAGCGATAGTAGACAAGCTCTGACATTCTGACATCTGCTTAAAATTCAGTGCTTCGCAGAGGTTTTCCCTGAAGTATGACCCAGCCAACTCTGGCTCACAGTACAGACAAGCATGTGTGGTTTTATTTCTGATTCACTGTCTCACATTGCTTTTATTGCTGTATTTATGGTTGTTTTCATGCCACTGTATTTTTGTTCACTGCTTGAATATATCTGTGGAAAGTGGATATAAATCTGAATAAAATATAATACAAAGATGTGTACCTGGTTAAGGAAACAAAAATATTTTTGCCAGTGGAAACACTAAGAACTTTTCCCAATTCCTACTTTATTACCTGTAATCAGTCCCATTCACAGCTGTCCATGTGTATGTTCTGTTTCCTTTGTCAATGTACCGCTGCAAAACATTGACCAAGACTGTCATTTTCTAAAGAACCTCTGGAAAGCTTAACAAATAGAGCTTAAAAAGCCTACAAGATCCAAAAACAATTATTCTAACAGAATCAATTACATGGCAAATCAGCACATTTTATTACATTTTCCCCCTTTAGAATAAGACCTACAGTCCTTTTTGAAAGGTGATTTGCAAATTTAGAACATGTGTAGCAGTCATTTATATTCTTTTACGTCCAAAAGATAAAATTACTCAAGAATGGTGAAGCTTAGTAAAAATCAAACTTATATATTCAATCTAATCTTTTCCAGACTGCAACAGCTATTTTTTCCACCCTTCATTTTGATCAATTAGTTACCCTGTACAATGAAAAAAAAATGATACCAGTGACACATCCAAATAACATTTTCCTCTGCACACCTTAAGACTACTGCCAATATGATAAATGTGATATACATAAGGATATGAGAAGCCCTGCTTCACATCTTGGCATGACCACATATTATTTGTACTGAAAAGCACAGTGATAATTATATACAGTTTAGGATTCAACAATGAGCAGAAAATCTTGCACTATCCTTTACTATTATATTACAGAACTTTGCCTATGAATATACAAGCATCCTTTCACACCTAGAAGAAAAGTGTCAAGGAAGAGCTCTGAGAATAAGGGAAGAGGAAAATACGTATATATCTTTTTCCATTCACAAGAAAAAGGTCTGGCTTAACTGTGCTTTATCTGAGCAGAAACCCATTGGAAATCAAGGCCAGTATAACAAGTCACTTTCGGCAACAGGGTTTCCTCCAGGATAGGAAAAAAAATGCTTTCTACTTCTTTTATGAACACTGCAAACTTATACAATCTTTTCAGGTGTAAGTCTCATTGTATTCCATGAGATTTACACTCAAATGCATACAGGACTCTAGCGTCAATTGGTTAAATATGGACTTTGAGAATGGTTGCATGTGCAAGGAAAAATTCATTTAATTTAGACCACCCAGACCTCTGAGAAAAGTCACTACTTTTTCCATTAGTATCTCCCATTCTGTTTCCTATTGAAAAAACAGCACTTTCACCATGCCAGTGTCTTTATTTGTGCATCCGCAGTACAGCAATGCACAACATGGGGTAGGCATACCCATGCCTATTTATTTTCTTCTCTGTAACCCCTTGTGCTCTGTTTGTATAAGGCACTCCTACCTGAAGTGAGTGATTTTCCCAGTGTCCTATCTTGTTGAAAAGTCAGACTTGGAAAGGGAAAAAAGAGGGCATTCTCATGGGAAGAGAGGAGACTGGAGAAGCCAGATTAGAGCTCTGAAATGCCACAATGGCTACAGGGGTGTCCCATGGCAGGGGCCTTGCCTTGAGGAGCCCATGGTGGTGGCATCACTGACATGGGGACACCTGTGGGCATTTTCTTCAAAGGAGGGTGGAGAAGAAAGGGAGGACAGCTGAGGAGGGAGGAGAACTTCTGTGCTGAAAGGAAGCCAGAGAGAGACTCCCATCCAAGCCACCACACTTCAGCTCTGCTTCATAGTTCAACAGCACAACTTCCTGTCAAGCAAGAATGAGTGAGGCAACTGCTTCACAATTGCTTGTTGTGCAAGTCTAATCCATCATGCTGCAGCAAAGGGAAAAGGGAATCAGGGTCACCCCATCAGCTGGGTGAAAGATCTCAGTGGTCACTCCCACCAGCCATTCCATCAAGCTTCATCAGAAGGTGGTTGCTCTGGGCCATTCCAGTGGCAGCTTTAGTGTATTCCTTTTATCCTTGAATCATCTCTGTTCCTGCTGGCTATTCTAAAAATGAGCATTTGAGTTTAAAAACTGGACCCTGTGTTGGGTTTCCTTCTCTGTTCATGACCCCTTTTTATTTTTGCATTGAATTTTTGGGCCTGTTTGAAGGCAGGGAAAGACATTTTAAATGGATTGAATGTAAACTTGAACTGCAGATAAATCAATCAATCCCACAGTGTTGCCTGGGCTTATTTTCAGGATATGCAGATTCCCAAATCCAGGCAGTGCCTCAGCCTCTCCTCCTCACAAGGAAACAAAATACAGTCAGATGACCAAAATTTGCCATCTAAATGTTTTTGAGGATGGGGCAGGGAGAGTGCAGAAGCAACCTTTGCCTCTTTGCACCTCTGGCACATGATCAGATGCCTTTATAAATAAATAAACAAACCACACTTTAAAATATGCATTTTCAGTAAGAACGTTACACATTGCAGATTGACATGAAAATGGAAGGGCAGAATGATAGGTAAACATACGTGAAGGTGATACTGATAGGACATAGGCGAATTCCACCAATGCTACTCCCTGACCTCGCTCTGAATGACCTTAGTTGTCTCTCCAGTGCTTGTGGGCATGCACAATTTTGCTGTAGTTCATACAATACATGAGCATGAACCACTTGAAGTACCAAAGGTGAGCACAAGTCTGCAAAAAATATTCACCAAAGGTTGGCCATGTTCTTGCATTAATCTCATTTCTGATTCCCAGTTCAATTTCTACACATTTCCACTTTAGACTGAATCAGGTTGCTTTCATCGATGCTGGAAGTGTGTACAAATCTCTGCAAGTTGGCACCCATCTGCCTTTCAAACAAAGCAACTCAGGACTGCCAAGGTCAACAGGTATCAGGCACAAGATGAGCAAAGTTAAGATTTGCATGAACGTCACTCCTTCTTCCACCCTAAGATGCCAGACAGCAGAGCCAATGTTAAAATTAACAGAAGCAAACACATATATGGACTTCTTCATTTTGGGCTAGCTGTATTCTCACATGGCTCAGCTGAAGCATAAATGGATACTACTGAAGTACAAGTTTAATTGGGGACCTATCAATTCACCTAATAATACAATGAATGAATGAATGAATGAATGAATGAATGAATGAATGAATGAATGAATGAGAGGCTACATGGCAGAAAAAAATAGAAGTTCCTCTGATACCATGTTGAGATTTAATCAGTTACTACCTCCCAGTGGAATGGGGTTATTCAGTTTTCATCATTCAGAACTATAATTTCTGGCCAGCTGGAGCATATTTCAATGTCATACTCAGAGTCAAAGATTTATAGGAATGACTGCGATAAAACCTATGCAGCTGCTGCTTTGCAGAGTTTCTGATAGTGCTCAAACATTTGGCAACAGGTGTCTTAGTTCCCTCTATGCGCAATTTAAACAATATAAACCCTTATAATATAAACTTTCTGTGGAGCAGAGTCCACGTTGAGAAATGTTAAGCCATGATACAATTTTTTTTACTGGCTTGGTTTAATATGATTCTGTTTGGAGAAAAATGTGGTACTCTATCTGCAATCTATCTCAAAACAGATAGGCATCATCTGGGGCTGCAGAGCAAGTTCTGACAAACATAGAAACAGAGCGAGTCAAAAGGGGTCTCCCGGGCCATCTAGTCTGACCTCCGGCTCCAGCTGGCTCCACTTACGACATGCCCACCATGCATGTCCAGCCTATCTTTGAACACCCTCACCGATGGGGCCTCAACGACCTCTTGTGAAAGCCCATTCCACACCCTCGGGGTCCTGACTGTCAGGAAGTGCTTCCTGGCATCCTAACTGAACCTTGGTTTTTTGAGTTTTGCTCCATTGGCGCACGTCCTGCCTTCCTCTGCAGGGGAGAACAGGTCTCTACCCATCTCCATGTGACATCCCCTCACATACTTGTATGTCGCCAACATATCCCCTCTGAGTCTCCTCTTCTTCAGGCTGAAGAGACCCAGTTCCCTCAGTCTCGCCTCATACGGCATCCCCTGCAAACCGGCCACCAACCTTGTGGCCCTACGCTGCACTGACCCTAACCTGGCTATATCCTTTCTGTAATGAGGGACCCAAAACCGAGCACAATACTCCAGTTGCGGGTGCACCAGAGCCGTATAGAGTGGTAGTAATACCTCTCTTGATCTAGAAGCCACACTTCTGGCTATGCAACCAAGGGTGACGTTCGCCCTCTTGACCACCGCATCACACTGCTGACTCATGTTTAGCCTGCAGTCAACCAGTACCCCGAGGTCCCTTTCACAAGTGCTGCTCTCCAGCCACTTGTCACCTAACCTGTATTTATGACAGCTATTCCTACATCAGGCATTAATTGTGTGCTCATGCATGCTTGCAGGTTCTTTAAAAGATATTGCAACCCTCCAGTTTCACTTCTTTATCTAACCAGCCCTTTCAGTGAGGTTTGTCACAGTTAGGTAAATGCAACTTTTAACCGTGAAAGAGAAAGAAAGCACAGTTTTCTGTTGTGTATTTGCACTATTCTGCATTTGGTTTTTAGAAACTAGAATAAGAAACAACCGTCTCTTCTACGGTTTCCACACTTCACCATGCTTTATCTGGTTCTCTGAACCTGGCATTGTAGTTTTCACAGTGCTACCACAGAGTACCCTGAGAAAAGTGGGAGCTACAATTCAAGAGTCCTCCAGCCATCTAATCTGGGATTGAATTTCAAGCATGGTGGCTGATGGGAAATGTGATAATAGAGCGGGGAGTCAGCAATGAGGGTGGAAACCACACTAGCATAGAAACCACTTAACTGTCTGTCAGGCATATCCAGGCAAAAAGATGTGCCTGCGAAAACCATGTAAGGTTGCTTGTTGTGTTACGTGAGCCCAGCCATAGTGTAGTGACGAAACCATAAGTAAATGCAACAGATTAACAGTCGATTGACACCCTTGTGAAGAAAAGCTTGTGAGCAGCCATGATCAAGGATCAACTGCAGCAACACTCCATGACAGAAAACTAGGATTCTTTTTCCAGAAAGCAAATGTTCTTCTCTCACCTCATCTTGAGACTTGACCAATGTTCTAAACGTCCGATCTCCACTTTCTCCATCTATCATTTTTTTCCGAATCTAGTCCAGAAAATGAGAAGAATAAAGTATATTCAGACTATTCAAGAAATGTCACTATTTTTGAATAAGATTCCCTGCTCATTTCATGAACTGCATAAAACATTGACACATTGGAAAGATTTATCCAAGTGCCACATTCAAGCAAAATTAAACACTATAAAGGATTCGTATCAAGGAACTGCATCCAACATTAATAATTCTTCTGATGGAAGCAGGTCCATCAGTGGGAAGGGGAGCGGGATAACTCCCTCTCCTGCCCCATAGTCCACTGTGCACCCTCAAACTCTGAGCAGGACACATTTTCAGGCTGCAGAGTCACTGGCATCCTTCAAAGAAAAGGTGACTGGACTTCCAGTAGCATGGTTTGAATTCAAACCAATGATACCACTGACTACTCTCTTAAATACCAAAGGATGCATCAGCCCTGTTGCATCAAAGAACTTCCTAGTTCTCACTTCTTACTGTGCACCAATCCATATGAATCTTTGAGGTGGGTTTCTGACTTGGAATACCTACCCAAGATGTCCTGCCTGGAACCATCATGATTTCTAAAAATATCAGGTGAAAGTCACCTTACTTCAGCCTGAGCCTTATGCTCTTTTACCTGCTGATTTATTTCCATCATAGCTTTTTATTTAACACATTACTATTTTCAATTATTTTTGTTTTTATTATTGTGTATATGTGTATATCAGCTGCTTCCCACTAATTTGTAAGGAAAAGCAACTCTTTTACTCCTGGAATTGATACATGGTTCCCTCTTTGTCTGAGAGGTCTAGGAAATGCATACTTGCTTAGACTAGGGATTTCCTTTGCAATACTTTGCTGGATTCCTTCAACATAACATGATGGAGTGCCCATCCTACGTGGCAATTCTTCATTCTCAGGCCAGTTTGGAGCAGGGAGCAACTGTTATATTGCAACTGATCCAGCAAACTTTCAGCTCAAAGACAGATTTTTCTTTGCTCTGGAAAGTAAATGACTTTTCTAATCATAATGAATAACAGGTACGATGAAGACAATGATTTATCAATGCCATTTACCTCAACTTTAATGTCATTTTCCAGCTCCGCATCCAGAAAATCCAGTGTCACCGGCTCCTGAGATTTGGGATTCTGAAGAAGAAGTTGTCAAAGCAGCAAATAATAAACTTACTTTTTGCTATGTGTCATTCAGAAAAGATTAAATTGCTGAAAATTGTTTGAATGCAATCCTGAAGTTAGTAAGACTCATAAGGCAGGAATGACTTACCTCTTCTGTATTAAATCAGTACAATTTTTTTGTTGTTACTTGTAAGGCAGGAATGACTTACCTCTTCTGTATTAAATCACTACAATTACAATAAAATGTATCCTAGTCATTTAAATTGAATGATAAAAAGTGTGAGACATAATTGAAGAAGAGGTAATTAATTTGTACTAAAAGCTGAGATTGATTCTATTTTGTGGTAATATCTAAAGGCTCTTTCTTTGATCAAAAATATTTGACAAATTATATAGGCAGAAACTAAAGATTAAAAAAACACACGCAAGGCATCATAGATGATCCTGAAGAAAGGGAGACTGGAAGAAAAACAAATGATGTTTCACAGCTTGCCTCCAGAGAGAAGAATCACAGATTACAAATGTTGGACAAAGGAGCTAAAACACTTGATTCTGCAATGAAAAGTATGTATAGGGTAGATAAAAGGAGATCAAAAAAGCAGCGGGAAGCTCAGCTAACTGAAAAATTAAAGAAATTGGCTTAAGTACTCTTAGGTTAAATAAAAATCCAATCTTTAGACAGATACAATTACAAATTGGAGGAAGTCCAACAATTACCAGGCCCCTCATTATCACAAGGCCAGGCTATTATAATGTATCAAACTGTAGTCTAGCAAAGCTTCCTTTTAATGGCTGAGATTAGAACATTCAGCCCAGTCCTCTCCGTTGGAGTGCCGTAATCAAATGACACTGTTAGATCATGGAATCCGGCCTCCTGTAGCATGACTTGCCATGAACAAACAATTGCGCACAATCCTTTTAATCCAATATTTGCCCCATAAAGCTATAAGTGGCTTGGAATCTGGTTCAGGGAACTCACCTTCACCTTAACCACTGTGTATGAAAAGGATGAAATGCAGACAAGACCAATGTCGAGTCAGTATTTGGTCCTGACATTCGGGGGGGCGGGGGGAATGTACAATGTTAACAAAAATCACAAAAGACCCAAGAGGGCCATGGGAAAGCCACTTAAGGAAACAGAAGTCCACAAAAATACTTTTTCAAGGAACTATGGTTTTATTTCAGGCAGTCTGATTTTCAGGATTAATGGATGCTCATCTATCAGCCATGTCTGCATAATGAAGTTTATGCAAAGTTCTTCTTTAAAGGTTCCCCACAGCTATAGAACAATATTACTCTAGTGCATTTCTAAAAGAAAAGCACCACTATTAAGGTCTTTCTGTCTGGATCAGTTTTTAGAGACCAGAATGATGCTGGTATTTCATGAGATTCCTACAACGGGTTTTTTTTTGTGTGTAGATTTTATACTGCTTTACTTTATGTTGCCGCTTAAATCCTCACAAAGAAAAGAAAAGAGAAAAGCAGGCACTGAAATTTGCCTTGGGTGGATTGATTCTTTTATTTTAATGTAAGTGTTATCATAAAATTAATTTAAAATAAAAGTATTGAGATAAAAACGTTTTGCCAACTTGCCAAGACTAACTGTTGTTACATAAAAATTACTTTCATATGGAAAGAATTCTAAGTTGTTCCACCTAGCACAGGAGTGAGCTGACTGTATTTTTAAATTTATTTATTTGATCTCATTCTTGTCAACATGGCTTAAAGATGCAAAAGAAACTTGAGTCACACATGGACTCAGTCACATTACTGGAAGTATGTGTAAGGAAAGGATGTAGCAGTCCAGAGCCTGAAATAGTTGCTAGTCAATGATGGACCAACTGTTAACAGCTAAAAGAAAGTAACAGGTTTATCTAGTTATATTCTTCTGGAGCAAATTCACAGGGTACTACAAAGCATTTTTAATTTTGTTATTCTTTTAATGGCTTCCTTTAAAAAAGAAAGCAGAAGACATTTTGCCTAGGTATGAAAACATTTAAAGAGATTTAAATATTTTTAAAAGACTGAATAAACAGATTTTTCAATTGTATCATAAAAACTATGCATTTAAAACTGCTTAATTTTGATTTCTCCAGAAAAAAGCGGGCACAGGAAAGTTTAGAAAGAAAACAGTCCCACAATTCCCATGCTGGCTGGAAAATGCTGGGAGCTCTAGGACTTTTTTCTAAATAAACATCCATAGGATCCTGCTCCAGATATTTTATTCTCCTGGGCACTAGAATCAATAACTGAAGTTATATAATAATAATAATAATAATAATAATAATAATAATAATAATAATAATAATGACAAACAACTAAAAGATAATAAGGTAACCACTGGTAATAATACATTCAATATTTAACAAAAAAGGCAAATAAAATTTAAATAATAAATGTCTTACATGCAGTGGAATGGAATTAGAAGGATCAAACCCAGGCAGCATGCATGAAGGTACTGCTGTGGCAAATGCAGAATTGCAGTCCGTGTCCCATTCCAGTAAACAAAGCAAGCATACAAAAGGAAATAGAACAATAAAAAGGCCATAATATAATACCAGTAGGTTGGATTCCAGATTTAGTTACGCTCAGAATATGCCCATTGAACTCCATGGACGTTTAGCTATCCAGGACTAAATAAGGCTTCAGTGAGTTCAGTGGATCAACCTGGAGAGTGACTAAAGGTGCAAGTCTTTGCACAGGTAGACAGAGAATTCCCAGCATGCTCCAGTTGGAGCTAGAACAACAGGCTGGAGAATGCCAGGAGCCGTAGGACTTCTTAAACTTTAAACATCCATAGGATTTCACCCTAGATCCAGCCCAACAATTGGAAAAAAGGAAAAGGAAACTTAATGCAAAATGATGGTTTAGTCACAGTGAAGGAGTATGAAAGCTTAGGCAAACAATAAAAACACACAAATGAAAATTGATGCAACAGAAATGCCCAAGATCTTATCCTGAAATTTAAGATGCATTTCCAAAAAACAAAGCAAAACAAGGTATTGCTAGTAAAATATTTAGGTCACAATCCACTGGGAAGCTCTCTTGTATAAGCCCGCTATGTTTCATCTTTTTTAGTATGCAGTTATTGTGCCTTAAATCCTAAATAATGAAGTAAGTTTTACTCAATCTTCTCATCTGAGGTCTTAGGGTGTGTATTATTTATTTCATTTACCATGAATCATTTGCTCTATTGCATACTACTGAAATATATAATAAAGAGAATAATTAGAGATGACAAAGATGGGAAAAAACCTCAACATTCTGATATTAGGTCAACCTACTTCAACCTGTATCATAATGTGGAACCAGAACATTGAATATGTATGTGTGTATGTGTGAACATATATGCATACTCATATATTATTAGTAATGCTTTCAAGACGAGTTCAGTGTATCTCTGATCATTACAGTGTGGATATATGCTTTGTTGTTGCTTGTTGTTTTGTGTTTTGTTTTGTTTCTTCCTTTTTTCCTGCATGTTTTCATGGTTCTACTCTTGTTTGGATTCTCAACAGTTTGTCGCTGGTGTTTGGTTTTGCTGGATGACTGTTAAAATCAAAGAAAGCATATAAATATTAAATGTGGTTTTAAAAAAACAGAACCACCATATGGAAGAATACCATGCTAAGTTTCCATTGATGTCCATGTGGCTTGTACAAGGGAATGTTCCAGTGAATTGTGTCTTTGGGCCCACATCCACCATGGTATGTTTTGCAAGCTTTAATGGTTTCCAGGATCAATGGGGGAAAGCAAATAACAAAAATGGAAGATGAATAAGTCACTAGGTTCTGTACCACATCTGTCAAGTAAATACATAAGACAGCCAGCCATTCATCCTGACTAAAAGATAATCAGGATGGGAGGAGGAGCACTTGCCAAGCTTTAGACTCCATCAACTGTTCCCTTCCCATTTTACTGAGATGCCTTTATAAAGCAGGCCCTCATTGTACACATCCAATCAACTGCAATCATAAGACATGATTATGTAAGGAATGTTATGATGCCATGCAAGCACACAACTAATAATGAAAGGGTGAAACTAAAAGAAAAGCAGCCAAGCCAATTAAATGCATATCGACTTCCTGCATGGCTATGATGAAGACTGGAAGAGCATATTGTTTTAATGGATCTGGTAAAAATGAAGAACAGAAGGAATGGCAAAACTGGTGCAGAAAAATAAAAATTGAATTATTAAATTATTATTACAGTGGGGGGGTAAACTGTGTCAGCTCTACATGTGGTACTGTGTGTGTTGTTTAAGTGTGTCATGCGTGCATGTGTGTATAAAATGAATCTGGAATGAATCTGGAAGCAAGTATCAGTGTCTGTTGATTATGAATGCGTGCAAAAACTGCTTTTCAGTGTATAATGCAATATTTGCCTCAGACAAATACTGCTTCAAGCTATGTGTCATTTTCTGGCTTGCACCCAGAACATCATAAGCTACCAACATCTGCACAAAGCTGTCCGATTGTGGTGCAAACTTCACAATACTATGCAGGGACTTCAGGTTTACCACAAAATAAACCTGGAATGAATAAACGCCCCCCTCCCCCCAGATTCAAAACATCTTGGAAAAAAATGAGAATTGTAGTAAAAGCACACATCTGATTCTCTGTTAATAGCAATGTATCATCACTTGAAGCGACATCTTGCACAAGCATCCACACTAATTTTGCAAGCTTCATGCTTTTAGAAGCTGTTTGATAAGGTAAACAGCCTAGTTAGGTGTATTTCAGGAAGCTCTAAGGTAAGCTTCAGCTCTATGCATCTTTAAAAGACACTAATAGCACCTCCTTCCATAGTTACCTGGATATGGGGTCTCCTTTTTCTAATTTTGGGAATGCCCACACCAATGTGCTAAAGCAACAAAACAGCATTGATTCAAAAATCTCACACCATTATGAGAGTCACATTTTTTTCTGTGGTTATAAGCTAAGAATGTCATATACTCCGAGGAGCTCTTGATGAGAAGCATAACCTTCTAACATACATTTCAATTCTAAACAAATGTACTCCAGAGAGTAAATGTCACTGAAGTGTATACAACGTCAGCTGACATGGTTTCATAGTTGTATGTTCTTTGTCAGCAATGGTGGCAAGTAGTTTGACAAATGTTAAAAAGGGAATGCAGCAGAATGTGAATTCTGCCTGCGCATCTGAATAAGCAGCAGAATGCATCTGCTTCAGGAATAGTTCACTGGAAGTTTCTTGCGTTCAGCTTGGTCCTTTCAAAAAATGAACTGCAGAGAACCAATCACACTCATCCAGTTCATATGATTGCTGGGCAGCCATTGGCACAACTCTATTTATTTAAAGCATTTCTATACCCTTCAATTAGCTAATGCTCTCAGAACAGTTTACAAAACAGTTAGAGGAGTTCCAAGGGAATCAGGAAACCACACCTGAATTACCCACATCCTCTGCTACATTAGGTACATGGTATCAAGGAAAGAAAAGTATTTAGAGGATTTAGAATAAGCATTTTAAAAAACAAACAATAACAAGCAAGCATGTTTGCCCCAATGCAGCTAGCAGAATAGGCAGCCTGGAAGGAAACTCCCATGCACAAACCCATAGCTGGATGGGGACCCATAAGTGCAATTAGGTGATGCGTGTGTGACTGGTTCTGTGATCCAGTACCTAGGGACACGCATGAACTCTATTTTAAAAACTGAAATCCAGTTGGTGGCCTGTTCAACAGAACAGCAAGATTGGATTCAGCCCCCCATACATTCCCACCTTAAATACTCTAAAGTAGGTGATCACCAAGGAAAGAACTCACCTGCCTTCCAAGAGTTCTACCCAGGATTGTCATGAAAGTACAAATGTGCTGATGGCACTCCACACATGTGCATTACTGCATGGCCCCATTGGATGTTGAGTTGAGTTGGGCTTTGTAGCTAATTCAAAGTCAATGCCATGGAACAGTGGCATGGCTCAGAGCCCCCTCTCTGCTGTTTTATTTGTTCATACAGCACTGCATTGGTCTGCATGTCCATTTTAAGACAGTCCACACTGTTGCAAAGCAATTACCAAGAGCTTCATTGAAGTAAGAGGTGGATAGTAGTGTTTAATGGCATCCCCTGAGCTTGGAGGACTGCAAGGTTCCTATAAAAGGGGGTTGAGAGCTAAGGATGGCTCCGTGCTAAATGTTACAAGACCAGTCCACAAATCATTGAAGTACCTGAATTTTTTAGACTTTACCCATTTCATTAGCGTAAAGCACACTGACTTGAATAGACTTGTCAGTGCTTTTAGTACTGAGGTTTTCTGCACTTATTTGAAGTACCATTGAATTCAGGGGGAGGCAGAAAATTACTTTGACTTTGACTCTGACTAAGTGATCCCGATGTACTTCACTAACTATGCATCTACTGGCAGGATCAGGAAAGTAATTTAAAACAAAAACAACAACAAAAGCCTACTGGAGTTTCAACCAGGCACAACAAGAACTGCTGATATGTGGATGACAGCTGAGTGTATAAATCACAGGATTATCACAGTGCTCCTGCTCTGAGCAAGATGTTTTCAAAAAGAAAAGAATTCAGAAGACACTCAGAATAAAACATTCTTGAACATCACCTTCTCAAATATCAGTATGTAGCTACTTTGTTTGACTTCACAGTCAAATTTCTGGCAGAGAAAATAAGAATGTTGGGAGTTAGCAAGTCAGATGACACTGGAGTTACTGACTCCATGGTCAGTTAAGCAAAGAATTGGCGTGTGGATGGGTTGCTTTCTTTGCAGAGTACCTCAGCATAGAAAAGGAGCTCTTATACCAGCCTGACTAGCATGTGTCCCAAAATGACAAACACTCAGAACCATATTTGCTACTCAGTTTGAAGCTTCTGTAAGAAACACATACAAAGAAGGAAATACCACTTAGGTACCCAACACATAAGGCCTGTTTCTCCTCCTCAAAAGAGATTGCCAAAAGAGGCACCATTTGGTTTCAGAATACCCTGCATTTCAGAAAATTCCACTATAATGCTGAGAAATCACTGAAGAAAATATAATCCATTGGACTGTAGTGGGACTACTAGCTTCCAAGGATAGAGTCCTCTTCCTGCCACTGCACAGTCCTTTACCTCCCTAGCTGTATTATTTAAGGCTTAAGTGCCTTGCCCAAAGCAGACACAATTGCAGGAAGCTGTACTTCTTCCACATGGTTTGCTCTGTGGAGACATCCTTGGGAACACTCAAGAGCACTGAGCTATGTTAGCACTGCTTTTCTCTAACAGCAAAGGCCTCAACAAAGGACAGAGCTGAATCAGCTGGAGAGGCAATTCAGGTTCATTCCTTCTCTGCTAGTCTCATTTATTTATTTGATTGATATCCTGTTTTTTTTTTCTAATGCTCTCAAAACGACTTACATAATTCTCCTCCTGCTCTCAATCTTATCTCCACAACAACCTTGTGAGTTAGGTTGGGCTGTGAGTCTGTGACTGGCCCAAAGTCACCCAGTTGGCTCCATGATTGAGTGGGGACTAGAACCCAGATTGCCTGATTCCCAGTCCCATGATCTGAACTGTTACAGCACTCTGGCTCACTTGTCTGGTGACTTCATAGAGCAGGAAAGTTAGATTGCTGTGTAACATTTCATAATAATTGCAAAGAAGGCAGCTGGCAGCACAGCAAGGACAGCATGGTCAGCTTTTAAGTAACAATGACTGACAAGGCTAGTTGTTTTGTAATAGTCGCTGTGTATGGCCAAACATGGCCAATATACCGCAAAATATTGCCATATTATAATTCACTGCATGATGCCCATTGGCCAACTGTTGAAGCCAAAGGCCATTCCTTTACATGGATCCATGACTTTCGACCACATTGCTGCCAAGTGTTCTCTCATTACCTCAGATATGCAGAGCGCTTGACGAACTTTTGGCTTAATGGATACAGGATTTCATGTTAGCTACTTTGGCTGACACAGCTAAACTGCATTGTGGAACATTCCAACCACAGATCCTAAGTTTGTCTGTCTGTTTTATTTCTATACTGCTCAACAGCCAAAGCTACAAGTTGGTGGTGCTACAACTCCTATCCTAGCCAGTATGGGCAAAGGTCAGGGATTAGGATGATTACATCGCATTAATAAACTGCCTTTGTTCCTTTTTGAGGACCCTAAGGTAGTACATTTAATTTTATTCCATTTTTGCAACAACCCTGTGAGGTAGGGTGGGCTTAGAGTCTCTGAAGTTGCCCAGCGAGCTTCTTGGTGAGTGGGGACTAGAACCTGGACTTCCTGCGCCACACTGACCCAGCAATATCTGGTGACCTAAGTTGGGAAACAGCCTCTAATTAAAGGGTTTGGTTGCAGTTACTATATAAGTAATCTGATCTATACCTAACCTAAGGACTGTGCCTTCCTAGAGTAGACCCTTTCAAATGAAGGGGACCAAGTTAGACTCACACTGGTTACTTGCTTAAGTTTTAAACCAGGCATGTCTCAAGCTGTAATTGTATGATTTCTTCTTTCCACGTAAGAAATGACTGCCAAATAAGATGCTTGGGTTTTGGATGCCTGCTCTAATTTTGCTTACAGGAAAGAAAAGACCAAGTTAAGCCACCATTACTAGTGCTGGGACAGTGCCCAGCTGATTTACACCTGCTTCAGATGTCACCTTGCAGCTCAGCCGGTCCTATGAACATTCAACTATGGAATAGAAGCAGCACTGGATGCCAACATTCATGGTGGGACTTGAATGATAAGTATTACTGCTAATACAAAACAGTCCAATCTTTTTAGGCACTCAGAATATTCTTGCCATGAGATGTGACAATGAACTGTAATGCAGGTGCAACTGCAAAAGATAAGTGGCCTGCATCATTAAAGTCAGTCATGGCCATTCATTAATTATTTGTCTTCTACAAAAACAACAAAGAATTCACCACAAAGCATTGATCAAACAGAAACTGGCTAAGGAATTATCTTCAGTCCTATCACAAATTTAATTATCCTATCCATTCAGCTGAAACAAGCACCAGCATTTGCATTGGCTCTCATACTGAACACAGGCAGCTTGGTTTCATGCTTATCAGATGAAAAGCAAAATGGGGCCACCCAAAACTAAGCTGTGGTTTCTCTACACCAAGGAACTGCCAAGATGTGGGAAAGGATATTAGTTTGCAGCACCAACCCATAAAATTCTGCTGTTTGTAGCAGTGACCAAGCAGTCTCTTTTCCCCACTGGGAGGCTAAGCCCCAGCTCTACTTAACAGAGAGATAAAATCTATATATTGTCGTGAGCAGGCCTCTCCTCTTCACAGTCTCAGACAAAACTTTGGAACCCCAGTCCAATGAAAGTAGTGCTCCCCTTGAGATACAGGAGAAGCCTCTGTCCCTGTCCAGAGTTGAATCCAAGCTAAAGAATCTCCTCCTTCCCTCCCTTTTGGGGACTCTTCTGACTCTGCTGCTTGGGGGCTGGATGGCAGGAACAGCGTGAGGCACGTCTTCACTGGTGTGATCACTGTGCTTGCTGCCCCAGGCAGGGTCCAGGAACTCCTTCTGCACTGCCCCTCTACTAGCTCTGAAACGTGTCCCTCCTTTCCCAAGGTGTGCTGGTTTTCACACTCACGCTCACCTGAACTTCTTCACTAGGTAGGCTGGAAGCTGTCAAGTCACCTCAGCCCCTCCATCTCCTCCTCAAAATCAGATGATTCTAGCTGAGCAGACATGAAGAGCTGGGACCCCTCTCTGTATATATTAGATATAGTCTGAGAGAGATTGTAAGTACAGATCTAGTGTGACTGCACCATTTAGACACTAATTGCTTCCCTCACATAATATCCCCGGCTGCTTCATGGTGTTACCATAAGACCTCACTGGAACCTGCTATATGTCAGGACTTGCCCTATTCGTTAAAAAACAAAAACAAACAGACAAACAAAATGAATAGAGAAAAACAAAACAAAGGCTCAGTAACTGCCAGGAGCTATGGAGGTTGAAGTTCTCCATAGATGGGGTGAAGAAGATGAAGGGAAGAAGAAATTAACCTGTTGGAACTTCTGACAGCTTCCGCTGTCTGGAGGAGATATTACAGTCAAATGCATGTGCTCAGTGAGAAGAAAGAAAGGTGAGAAGGAAAAGGGATTTTTTGGTTACAATCCAGGTGCTAGAATTTTTGCTCTTTGTTATCTTCCTCCAATTTCAACATGAAGTGCTTAGGTTTGGGTCTGGTTTAAGTTTCAGTGTTATATAACAGTGTCTATAGTATTATAGAAGATAAAAGTAGTTCATAAAGAAAACCAAAAATCATATTTCAAAAATTAAAAGAAAGAGAGAAATGATAGAATGGATGAAGATGAAAACATTCTGCCTCTAAAGAAAAGAAGAAAATAATAAGATGCTGGCATAAAACTGTAAATAAGTTGTATGCCTTCAGAGAACAGCATTTATATTAAATGTTAGCAAATAAATGGTAGAAACCTGTGTAGTGAAGGATTAAATATATTAATGCAAATGCCAAAACAGAAATTCTGTGAGGGGGAAATAAATTGACAGCATCGAGCAATTTAGGAAATGTATCAAATAAACTTAGTGAAAGAAAATACCATCTCCCTACCCCTGACTTTATACATGAACTAAGTCAGAAGAGAGGGAAACAGTATTCAGGTTTAGTTACCTGAAACTCCTAACAGTTGAATAATGTTTTTGTAAAACTGGAATTGTGCGAATAGATTTTGTACATGTTTCTCAAGAAGATTAGACAGATATTGACTCAGTTTACACAAATGTGTACGGTTAACAACCATGGATTATTGATACGAGTGCCTGACTGCTCTCCCACTTCAGCTGTGCTACACAACCCAGAAATGCCCCATCATGACCTGCTATCCTGGAACTCTGGACTGTTTCTCCTTCCACAGCCCAATGTTCCAGATTCACATGTCACTATAAACAGGAAGGGGCGGGATCCCTGGATTGTTTAACCCAAATGTAAGGCTGTGACTGGGTGGGAATCAGTGTGCTCCTTCATTCCCAACCACCTGTAAACGATCAATGGTTAACAAGCTATGGGTTGTTTAATTGTTCAGTTTGGTTGTTTGACCAACTAAGGAAAATACAAACAATGCAGAACTTGCATGCAGGATGCTGAAAAGAAGCAAGGAAACAGACTATATAAAGGGATTGTTGGTTCACAAACTAAAGGTGAACAAACAGCTGTAAAAAGTTTTCTAGGTATCTGAGGATGAACAAATGTGGGGAAATGTCCCACTTATGCATTTCATAGGAGATGGGAGAAGGGGAACTCTAGTACTGTTGAAGAATGTCAGGGAATAATGCAGTCAGGAAAAACAGTCCTTGCAGGGCATTATTGTGGTTGTGGGCAACTGATATTGCTTTGTCCCAAGGGGGACAATGGGGGAAGCGGCAGCTGGAGGCCCTAGTGCTGCCTGCAGTGGCACCAAACACTATTTGGAAAGAAAGAGAGTGAGTGAAAGACCAAAAGCCACCGCTGCTTTTACCAGAAAACCTCCCAGCTCCCCAGCATAGCGAGCTTTTCTTCTGCCTCCCTCCTTCACAACCAAAATGCGCCCACAAATATGCTGCTATCCAATGGAATGGGAAGATGAACTGTAGAAATTTCATTCCAGCTCTTAAATATGCCATTTAAAGAGGGAGGTAAAATATTTTTAAGGTGGCAAAAAAGAAGTTATTCTCATAACCAAAAATGGAACAAAGGCTGTAGTAAAGGGGAAGGTGTAGGGAGGGAATAATTTAACTTTATTTCAAGTTAAAACGTCAGATATTAATACCAGTTATCAGCATCGTGACATAAAGATGTGGGGTGGGGGGAAGTAAACTGAAGGAAAAATTTCAAACATATATGGAAGAGGAAAAATGGAATTGTGCAGTCATGCAGACAGGAAAGGCAGATAAAAGCAGGTTGCTTACCTGTAACTGATGTTCTTCGAGTGGCCATCTGTGCATTCAAACATATGGGTTGCTGCGCCTGTGCAGTGCCTAGGCCGGAAGATTAGAAAGCTAACAGTTTTTGGCGGGAAAACTCCGCTCCCCTCCCCCTTCATGGTATAAATAGAGTGGAGTGTCCACCATTTTACTCAGTCTTGAAGACCGCACGTTCGCCCTCTAGAGGTTAAGAATAAAAGTAATGAGAAAACACAATTATATCCGAACGGTACGGATGTGAATTATAGTACGGTACCGAGAACAATATCTAGTCACCGATATAACCCAATGGTACTGATGCAATTTATAGTACGGTACCGAGAAAAACGAGATCCACTCACTGACACCGAGTGGGGCCAGTGGGTGGGTTGTGTGAATGCACAGATGGCCACTCGAAGAACATCAGTTATAGGTAAGCAACCTGCTTTTCTTCGTCGTGGCCTCTGTGCATCACACATATGGGTGATTCGCAAGCTTACCACAGTCGGAGGAGGGAGGTGTCGTCAGCGAAGAACGGATGAGAGAACAGCTCTACCAAAAGAGCAGTCTTGTCTGGCACGTACATCAAGCCGATAGTGCTTGGCGAAAGTACATGGACCAGCCCAGATCGCAGCTCTGCAGATGTCTTGCACCGAAACCCCTGCGGCAAAAGCGGACGAGGTCACTACTGCTCGTGTAGAGTGGCCACTTGGAAAGACAGATAAGTCTATTTTCAATAGCTGATAAGCCAGGACAATAGTCTGGATGATCCAATTAGAGAGTCTCTGAGATGATATCGGTGATCCCTTTTCACGCTCGGAGTATTTAACAAAAAGTCTATTAGTAGTACAAAAAGATTCAGTGTGGGATCTGTAAAAGGCCAAGCAATGGCGAACATCAAGCGTGTGTAGAGCACGTTCTATCGGGGTCAATGGCGATGGAAAGAATGCTGGCAGAATGATGTCCTGATTCAGGTGGAACGGTGTGGCCACCTTGGGTAAAAAGGAGAAAGGACGACTTTTTCCTTATGGAAGTTCAGAAATGGAGGGTCTATGCAGAGAGGACAAATTTCGCTAGCTCTCCGTGCTGATGTAGCTGCTATGAGAAAGGCAGTTTTCCATGACACCAGGCGTAAGTCCACAGTTGCTAAAGGCTCAAACGGTGGTTTGGTAAGCGCTTGGAGCACTACGGAAAGACTCCACGTTGGCATGGCAGGGCGAATAGATGGATGTAAATTTTGTAGTCCCTTACTGGAACGCCGAACCAGCGGTTGAGAGAAGACTGATAATCCGTGGATAGTGCCACGATAATGGGATATAGCGGCTGCATAAACTTTGATGGATGATGGTTTAAGTCCCTCATGATGCAAATGCAAGAGAAATTGTAAGATATTGGTGACTGAAGCCGTTCCAGGGGAAAAGGAATGGCACTCTGCAAAAGAGGAGAATCTTCTCCATTTAGCCGTATAGGAACGATGAGTGGACTGTCTCAATGCAGATTTGAGAATCGCCTGAATTTCTCTGTCCGTAGGCATCGGTACCGTGGCAGTTGCTGTCGAATCCGAAGTCGGGGTCTGTTGAGTAAGGTCACCCATAGGGTGAGGTGTCCCCGGTACCGACTCAGTGGCATGAATCAGGTGATCCGCCATGCCATCAGCTTCAGAGAGAGAATATCTGGATGACGGATTGCTCCTCCTTGTTGTGTTAACACATGCGGAAGAGTTGGTAGATGAAGGAACGTTCTTCTGGACAGCAGCAAAAGAGTGGCAAACCATGGTTGTCTCAGCCACCACGGAGTCACTAGTATCCCCGTGGCATTGTCCTGGGCTATTTTTGCAACCACTCTTGTCAGGAGTGGGATCGGAAGAAACGCATAAAAAGTCATGTTGCTCCAAGGGACCATAAGAGCGTCCCCCATTGATCCCAGCCCGACGCCCGCTCTGGAATAGTATAGGGTACACAGGCTGTTCTCTCGAGTGGTGAACAGGTCCACGTCCGGATAACCCCACAAGTGGAAGAGTTTCTCGCAAATTTGTTTGTCCAGCTCCCATTTGTGGATTGTTGACATCTGTCTACTTAATGTATCCGCTTCAACGTTGTCGGTTCCAGCCAGATGAACTGCCATAAGCACAATGTTCCTCGGTATGCACCAGTCCCAAATGTCCATTAATAGGCATGCTAAGGCTGGGGATTTTGTGCCCCCCTGCTTGTTGATGTAGAAAACTGCCGCTATGTTGTCTGATGCAATTTGGACAACTTGACGGCATAACACAGTCTCGAAAGCCTTGAGGGCGTTGAAAATCGCCAGAAGTTCCAGAAAGTTGATGTTTCCTCACCTCTCGTTGGTTCCAAGTACCTTGCATCGAAGTCCCAAACATGCCGCACCCCATCCAAGGAGGGATGCATCAGTGTACAGAGTTGTCGTTGGCCGAGGTGGTCGAAATGGGGCGCCGATCGACAGGTTGTCTGTGATGGTCCACCACGTTAAAGTGTGAAGGATTGCAGATGGAATCTGAATCGGCTTGGTGGTAGGATCTTGTTGAGGTTGAAAAGCAGTGTTGAAAAACAGTTGTATGGGTCGCATACATAGTCTGGCATACGGGACAATGGCAATTGCAGCAGCCATATGCCCCAGTAATCTCTGAACGGATAAGGCTGGGACCGTTCTGTGTAGCTGAATCCGATGAATATGGCTGCATAAGGCATTCTGACGTTCCGGTGGGAGGAAGGCTTTTTCCTGCGTCGAATCAAGTCGTGCCTCGATGAAATCGATGACCTGCGTGGGAATAAGGGACGATTTGTTGCGGTTAATGCAGAGGCCGAGAGCATCGAGTAGAGTGCAGGTCATTTGTATATCAGACAGGAGAGCTTGCTCGGATTGCGAGACGATTAGCCAGTTGTCTAAGTATGGGTATATCTGTATTCCCCATGTCCTCAAATGTGCGCATACTGGCGCCATACACTTCGTAAAGACTCGAGGGGCTGTGGCCAAGCCAAAAGGTAGGACGTTAAACTCGAACAGGTCAGATCCGACAGTAAAATGTAGAAAGCATCTGTGTGAAGGATGGATGGAAATATGAAAATAAGCATCCTTTAAATCCAGTGAGGCAAACCAATCCTCTCTTTTCAATAATGGAAGGATATTTTGCAAAGTGGTCATCCGGAACTTCCTTGGTTTAATGTACTTATTAAGAGTTCGTAAGTCCAGGATCGGACAAAGACCACCGTCCCTTTTCGGGACTGTAAAATATCTGGAATAGCATCCATGCAATCCTTCCAAGCAGGACAATTGTCAAATCGCTCCCTTGAGAAGTAGCTGAGAGACCTCATCGCGTAGCACCAATGAAGATGTGAAGCGGATCGGGCTCGAAGTAGGGGTAACATCGAATTCTATCCTATATCCAAACTGGATGATAGATAACACCCACCTATCAGATGCAATGGACTCCCAAATGGGGAGCCGGCCCTGGAGCCGGTTCCCAAAAGGGAGAAGGGAAGGTGGTGTTGGGAAAGAGAGGATGGTTCGTCCAAGCCATCAACGTGGGCATTTATCGGTATCGAATCGCCGACGGCCTTGGGAAAAACGTTGTTGTGTTTGCTGCCATTGTTGATATTGCTGGCGAGGGTAGTTTTGCTGGCGCAGATAGTATGGTTGGTTCCGGTAGGAAGACCGAGGCCACTGCCACTTACGTTTTTGCGGGAGCTCCATGTGGCGTGCAGTTAGGCATGATTCGTGAATCGCCTTTAATTTGCGGTCGGTCTTCTGGTGGAACAGACCGGTACCGTCAAATGGCATTTCTCTGATTCTGCGCTTCATCTCATTGGGGAAATTACAATTGCGCAGTCATGCATGTCGGCGTAACAAGATGGCATTGACGAGGGCCCTTGAATCGGTGTCTACATGATGACGAGCGGTAGACAGCTGTTGCACCGCCACCTGCATTGCCTCCTTAATGAAAACCCTGGCAAGGTCCGCTTGGTGGTCTGGAAGGGAGGAAGCAATGTTATCCAGCTTCTGCATGGTAAAGTACTGGTAACGTGCCAGTGTCGCTTCGTAGTTCAATATGCGCACGCCGAGTCCAGAGGCCGCATAGACTCGGCGCGCAAGCATATCAATTTTCCTCCCTTCCTTGTCCCGAGGAGCGGTATGTCCCCTGGACTCCCTGCCCTGGGAGGATTCAACCACAAGAGAGTTCGGTTTCGGGTGACAGAGCAGGAAGGGAATGTCATCGTCACGAACACTATACATGGCCTCATATCTGCGGGAGATAGCTTGTGGTTGGGCCAGTTGGTCCCAGGGCTGGACCATAGCCTGGCGGAGTGTAGTTATAAGCGGCAGAGCTATGGATGCGGACTGCTCTCCCCGAACGACATCATAAAACCGATCTGTGGAGGGGCCTGGCTGTTGATGAGCTTCGATTTCAAGCAAACGAACTAAGTGGGACATGAGCTCTGTGAAAGAGACATGCGGTTTGTCGGGTGAAGCAGGCCCTTGGTATTAGGGGATGTGGAGTCGACCTCCGAATCCTCGGAGTCTTCCACGTAATGTGGCCGGTTTTCGCTTGAGGAGGAGGTTTCAGGGGAGGTTGGGCGCCTTGTCTCCGTACGCCTGGAGGTGGATGGTACGTTCCTCGGGACCAATGGTGATCTATGATCCCGAGGAAAATAGGGATATGGCTGGTAACCACCCCAGCCGGGGGGAGCACCATATCCCGGGATCAACCAACTCTCATCTCGATGTTTGGATGAAAGGCTGCGACATCTGGGAGGTAATGGTGAGGCCACATGAGGTTCAGTCGGTGGCATAGGTGTTAGCGAGCGGTCGCTCGGCAGGGAGTCTCTGATCTCACCATCAGAGATGGACTCCCGAAGCGGCTCCTCCTGTTGCTGGGGATGCACGCTCTCAGGCCAAGTGGTTGGCCTGGGGGATCCCGGTGGAATCACCTGCATAACGAGTTGCAGGGCCAGTCCCAAGGGGGTTGGTACCATGGCGGCCGTCGGTACCGAAAAGCCCGATGAACCTGAGCCCCGGTGTTTTGGGCGATCAGGTTTCTTGCTCTTGCGAGCGGGCTTATCCACCTTCTCCTTCCTCAACTTCTTATGGGTGGAAGGTTTATTCAGACCGGTATGCTTGTGCTTCTCCCGTTTCTTAGCCGGGGGAGAAGGCAGTGACTGAGCCTCCATAGAAGCGGCGCCTTTGTCCGAAGGACGCTGCGGAGGACCGGCAGAGGTCGAGGAAGGACGCTTCGCCGCAGCACTCATGATGGAGGAAGAGCGCTGAGGAGGCGCGGACGAAGAGGAACCAGGCCGTAGGAGAAGTTGGTCAGACTGCATTAATGCCTGATCCCATAGGAGCTTCCTGAGACAATTCTCCGTTTTTTCCGTGCCTGCTTGGTAAACGCCAAGCAATGACCGCATTTGTCGGTCCAATGCCCCTCGCCGAGGCAGAGGAGGCATAGATCATGTGGATCAACTGGCGACATTTTAGATCCACATTCAATACATTTGCGGAATGCCGCCCACTGCACCATCGCGGAAAAATGAAGAAAAGAGGACAGTATAGAGGGTAAGATAATATTTTTTGTTTTTTGTTTTTTTGCTTTTTTATATATAGAGAGAAGAGAATTTAAGAAGAAAACGGACAGAATCGGGAAGAACAAACTTGGAGCAAGAGGAGTTTAAGGTTTTTGAGAAAAAAACAACGAAGAGGCACAGATCTATAGCGAGAGACGAATAGGCACGAGGCACAGCAAACAGCGGTCACAAAGACTGAGTAAAATGGTGGACACTCCGCTCTATTTATACCATGAAGGGGGAGGGGAGCGGAGTTTTCCTGCCAAAAACCGTTAGCTTTCTAATCTTCCGGCCTAGGCACTGCGCAGGCGCAGCAACCCATATGTGTGATGCACAGAGGCCATGACGAAGAACCATATCTACACTCTGTACAATACACTGAGGATAATTGAGGGAATGAAGATGGTTTTTCTCTGGGAAGCAGAAGTAGGAACAGGTGGGAAATGCCATAAGTAACTAACAGAAAAAAAATCCAAAGTGTGCATAGATACAGACAGAGTACATAGATAAACCAGAGTAAAGCAGGGCAGGAACAAATCATATCTATTGTACAAACACTATTAAACACTACCTTTATAAATGGGATTACAAAGAATGAACTTGAGGACAAACCAGGGAACAGCTCAATCATTATTGACTCTTCTTATTACACTTCCAAGAAGCTTATATGCACTAAAATGTTGCATGCTGATTGGTCCCGTGTCCACATTTTTGTCTCTATATCCACATAAACAAAGTTATTCCTTGGCTAATAGACCCTGTAGCTCTCTAGTAACAAATTGTGTAAAATACGCAAATAAACTAAGGCTTTTATTACATCATTACTACGAAGACAGTCTGAAAACTGTTGCTTTACTCTTTGTGCACCCAGACACTCCTGGTATAATTCCCTTTTTATTTTGACAAACTGGGTTTGAAATAAGTTACAAACCAGAAGATATTACATACCTTTGGCTGAAGATTTGGATGAAGTAACACATAACCATTGGGGTCAATTGCAAAATAATAACCATTTGGACACAGCTGTGGAAAGCAAAAGACATGTAACCGTATTTTGTTGCCCACTGTAATGGCATTAAAAAAAAAGATTTAATAATCTTCCTCCAGTAATACTATATGGAAAATATACTAATCCAACAAAACTTGAAGTACCTGTTAAAGAACGATGCCCATATTGAACTAATGTGAAAGGGTTAAATGCTTTAAAATCTTCAATATTTTCACTATGGTTTTCAATATAGAAAATATGGTTAAAGTAATCCCGGAAATTAACCAATAACATTTTGACCCAATATACATCGTATAAACATAAAGTCATATGAAAGTTGAGCACACATTCATGCAAGTTATAATAAAAAGCTGTTTATATATCTAGTGTGCAGTGAAACAAGACTTAGAGTACTGTGTGTTGGGGCACAGAGGAGAAAGATAGTTTAACATGTACCCTTAGGTCTTCTGCTTTCAAAACTGTGGAACCTAGCCATAACCTACAAGGCAGCTGCAACAGACTAGACAATTCATGGAAAACCCTGGATATTAACTTTGTGGGAAAGTAGCCATCTCCCTGAAGCACCATTACTGTGAGGAAAAAATAGGGGAAATGACAGGGTGAACCAAGGATAAACAATCATTTGACTTCCAGCCAGAAGAATACTAGATAGGCTGGAAGAGAGGCTTGGAACAGAATTCAAGTCTTAGCAGAAATTAAAAATAGGCAATATTGCAAAAGTATATGGGAAAAGAGACTTACTGTAAACCGTGGAGTCAGTTTTTTAATTTCTTCGAGTGACACATCCACTCCCATTACTCCAAGTATCAGCTGGTTCTGACAAAAAGAGTATGTTCATGTTAATTTCAGAGGGTCTGGAGAGCCATAGCAATGATGAATTAAAGAATTAATTAATGTAATGAATAAATTAAGCATTTAGGAACAATTATATGTATAAACATACACATACCTTTCTCTAAAGTTCCACAAAACAAGAAGGGAACTTTACCCATGTTAGTATATGCAGTTTGTTTAGGATATCCTTTATTGTAGAGGTCAACTTCCCTTTTTATAAGCATGAGGTTTGGTATAAATTTGAATTTCTGAAGTCCTACACACATGCAGTTTACCTAAATATTATGCATCTAAATAATGTAAGTGCCCACATATTGACAAACAAAGCATGCACATGAAAGATTAGTAAGGAAATTAGTACTATGTGCTATACTTATTCCTTTTCCTACATCTGTCATTACATTTTCCCTCTTTGTTGTGTTCTTGTGTCCACTGTTAACGCACTATTCTAGAGACCATCAAATCATATAAACTCTCATACATACACTCAGGTATAACAAATATACTTGCACATGAGCTGTACAGCTGAAATTTACTTGGGATACCATCAGATAATGGGACAGTAGTACAAAAACTTCAAATAAATAAATAAATCCTTACTGCCAGAATAATCTAAACATGGGCTATTTACATGTAGATCAGGTGCACTGCCACTGACCTGTCACAGAAGCAAGAGGGATACAATTTGGGACATAAGATATTCCATAGATATTGTTGTAAGCTGCCCCGAGGCTTCGGCGAATGGGGCGGCATAAAAATGTTTTCATAAATAAAGAAATAAATAAATAAGCTCTAATTACTAATGTTGTCTGAAAGGGAGATAGTTGCTCCAAATTAATAATGGGAGAGGTTGATAACAGCATACTTTGCAATGGCTGAGTTACACCTACAATATTGAGAGTAAAGTAATCTGATATACACATAAGTCCTGTCCATGCATTCTTGATGCATGCATAATTTCTGTGTGAGGAGAGGAAGCACAGCAGCCTTCCAACAACTCCTCACACATTTTTATTGTTCTGCATTTATGGGGGGCTACAAAAGAAGAGGAAAACTTCTGTCTGTGGAAACTGCCCATGTGAATCAGAGCACTGATTATACAGCATTCTGGCTCATGCAAGGAACCCCCATGGATACGGTCACCCTCCCAAAGTACAGGATGACAAATGCCATGATAGACAGGATGGAGTTGGAGCACTCCTTCTCATGCATTCTATTCACATACAAAACACCTGAATATTATACATTATGATAGAATTGATTGTTCCAGAGTTTTTGGAAATGCCTCTGATTTTCCTTTTCACAAAGTGCTATGCACAGTTAGCATTATTTCATACATAATTCATCCCACATTGTGTTTTCTTTATAAAACAGGCAGAAAGATACAGTGGCTATTGCCACTAAGGAAAAGAGGGTTGACCTAAATCACTGTATTTCCTGTTGTATATTGCAAAATGTTCCAGTGTTACTTCCTGGCTGGACACAACAAAAACAGTGCAAGGCTTAATTTACTCAGGGAACCACTAAGTCAATTTTTCATCATGTAACATGCAATTGGTTCCAATTCTACCCAAGTGTCTGTGTTTAAGTAATGTTAGCCCCATTAAAGTCAATGGAATCAAGAAGCTTTAGATCTAAGTTGTTCGGTTTGTCTGTTTTATCAATATTTTATCAATATGTCAGTTTTGTCACTTTCTGGCATTATGTATTGGCTTACCTGCTTATTATTTTGGTCTTTTGTTAAGTTGAAGACAGGAAGAGTTCCAGAAATGACCAAGCCAAGTTCCTAGAAAATAATCATAAGAACTGTCCATATGAGAATATGCTATGGGGTGGATTTCAAGGACTGATCATCAAATGAAATGCAAGTACAAGTCAAAACGCATTATCCAAACAGGATTTTTGGATAAATATACTAAAGCGCTCACCTGAAATCTAATAAACATTTTCTAGTGAAAGAGGAATTTATACCAGCATTTTTAATCCAAATACTATATACGGCAGGGCTGCAGAATCTCATGTCTGTGGTTGCAATCCAGCTGTCTGGGGCTTTCCAGGGGGCCACACCATCTTTTGCTGGCCCCATTCCCTTTGCCCCTGATCACCAGCTGTTTGATGCTTTCTCAACTTTTGTGCATTCCCCCCCCCCCCACATCTAAAAGGTTATAGTAAGGACTTTGCACTAAAATAGTCCAATATTTTGCCTTTGGCCTCACCCAACACTGATAGGCAGTTCCTGGAAGCTTCACCAAAATGGAATTTGGCCCTCAATCTGAGAGAAGTTCTACATTCTGAAATATGACTTGTTATATGTACTCCTTTCTGGGGTCAGGTGAGTCACCTTCATGATTCTACTTCCTGCTTCCAGAAACAGTAGGTGGCCAATAATGCTGCACCAATGTGCCATCTAAGGCCCAACTGACATCTTGCCCCTTGGCATTCTGTCCTCATAGTAGAACCTCTTAAAACCTGTTCCAACAGGCATAAAAAGTGCCATCTTGATGACTAATCTAAATTGCACCCAAGTGCTTCATATTGGAGCCATAATCCAGGCTTCACAAAATTGTAATAGTTCTCATATTAGTCAAAACTATGAGACATTTTGACATCCAGGGATGTGTGTGGTGCATCTTTTTGACACACAGAGAGATTCTTATGCAGGTATTGATGCATAAGCCCAGGTCTAGTGCTATTTAACTAACACACTGGCCTCACACCCGTGCAGTCCTGCTTGGTTATGCAAGATATCTATCCCATAGTTAACTACATAGCATTTAGGAAAGGCTTAGTCTTTTAAGTCTAGGCTATGGACTTGAGTGAGTATGCACTGCCCTCATTTGGGTCAGAACCAGTGTAAAACAGAACAAGAGACTTAAACCATGCCTGTTTATATCACAAAGTCTCCTCTGATGGGGTATTAGGAAGAAATGGAAATATTTTAAATTAAACCCTGCCAAGGGACATGACTTATTTCAGGAACCAAGCTGTGGGGGAGATAACTTAAGACTTCTGCGTCAGTGCATGACAGTTCTGATCCAAACGTGGGTCATGCACAGTTATTCTAGGTATTTAAAAATATGAGACTTGGCTGCATGCTACACAATTTATTTATTTATTTATTTATTAAATTTCTAACCTGCCCCATTAGCCATATTGTTACAGCAATAAAATACAAAATAAAATAAAATTAAGGTAATGTGCAATTTTCTCCAAACTGAACTTTGGGTATTGCTGAAGACACGAAGTGGGATGGGAAGAGAGATGAGAGCATATGTTGTTTGATTCTTAATGCAGGATCCCCTGCAACTATACAATGCAAAAAGGGAAGAAACTATGATATTTCAATGGCAAAGAATAATGTGTCATTCTACTATTGCAATCAGTGTGGTGTAGTGGTTAAGAGTGCAAGCCTGGAATTTCGGTGATCTGCATTCTAGTTCCTTCTCTGCCATGGAACCAACTGGGTGACTTTGAGCCACTCACACACACCCAGTCCAAACAACCTCACAGGGTTGTTACTGAAGGGATAAGGCTGGAGCAGCAGGAAAAGAATGATGTGAGCAGCTCTGACTTCTTAAAGAAAAGGTAGGATATAAATCTAAAAAATAAATATCTACAAACCTCCATTTGCACCACTGCAGCTTAAGTAGACCCTTCAGACAGGGCCATGGGAACTGGAACATTATTTCTGCTTATTTATTTAGTGCCCTAGCATATTTAATTTGTTTGCTATTTCCATATCTAATTCCTTTGCTATTTGTTGCAAAAGGCAAAATAACTACATTCTATGTGGAATTCATTGAAGGATGAAGTAATGACATGGTTTGTTTTGTTTTGATTTGATTGGACTGCCGAATCCACAACTCGACTTCTTTCCTTGCACATTCTTGCTTTTGTGCTGACATTTAAGAACAGGATGTGTAGGAAGACATGAACTTTCTCCGTGACATTTCCAGTAAGTACCTCATCAGCAACCAAGAAAGAGTGGTCAATGAACTTCTGGGCATTGGAACTATAATGATACAAAAGACTGACCCACTTTGACTTGAACAACTCATAATACACTGATTACATTAAAAAAAAAATTAAGATAGATATTATGTTGTACCTAACAGGAAAAGGTAGAACGTCAACTGGTCAGATGGGCATGAGTGTATGGCCTGCAGATTAACATACTGCCGTCACTAGTGAAGCGATTCAAATGTGTATATCAACGTTATCTCTTCAAGTGGCAAAGCTTTCAAAAGCAATGCTTAAACTTTTGTAGTTTCCCGCACAGATCTCCATTTGACATGTTCCCAGTGATAAAGGAGGAAGCCAGGAAGAGGTTGACTTGTGCTAAACAAATAATAATAATTGGCCCCAATCCAGATGAAAACAGGACTGATGTCTTTATGTGTCAAGCCATACAGTTTAGCCAAGTTGTTTAAGCAGAGCTATTCAAACAGAAAATAATTCTGCCCGATTTCACTGTGTCAAGTGATAACAGAAGAGAATGACATATTTTGCTTTGAATACTTCTCAAAATCAAAGCAGTACTTAACAGAAAAGAAGGAATGCAGTTCGGAAGTGTATGGAAACTTTGCCCTCTGAACCAGAAGCCCCTTCCCAAATTCCCATATCTGGGAACATTCTATAGGCGCTAAAAAGTGATGCATATGCAACTCTGCACTCACTCCATGGCACTTAACTTTCTTCTTACTCTAGATGATCTAGACTAAGAACTGACACTAAAAATAGGAAGGGGACTGAACCCTGGAACAAATTAAGCCATGTGAATCTTAAAAACAAGAAAAAAGGAACACACACATACACAGATAGTTATGCATTATGTAAACAGTGCATTACTACTGTGAAGCACAGTGGCAAAGAGAGGGTCATCTACTGTATTTCTTAGGCCCAAGTCAGGATATCTCATAACTGCAGGACACCTAATGTGTCCCTGGCCAGCCTTCAAGGAAATGGTCACACATGCTTTCAACTGAATTGCCTTATAGTTGAATCTTTCCATGAACCAAATCCGCCTCCCAGTATTGCGTTTCAGCATCATAGGATTGTCTCAATCTACAGATGCAAGTATGTGTATTCTTATCTCTTTGAATAGGGTGTGGCTATGATAGCTGTTACGATAAGCCCCTGCACGGCTTAATTGATGCTTATATGACTGGAAGGCCATATTGGTTTTACCAGGAATGAATACAGACATATGAACTCAAAATGATGCTTCTGCAGATGGCAGCTATGGCCTATTGCACGGTGTAATCACAGACGCAACTGCTCCTCATTCATGGAGTTGCTGCTAGTGATCCACCATAATTGCCTCCTCTTTCTTGGGACAGTGCCACCATTTTCTCCCTCTTATCATAGTGCATCTAACTCCCTCTTTTTCCTATCTGTAATACTTTACAGTTATCCTTGGTAAACTGAATGTTTTTTGCTATCTCCCCCAATATCCTTTTAAAATTCTCCAGAAAGTTTTGTATCAGCCCCTTTAAAAGGAACTCTGTTTTTTCCACTTCCACATTTACATGAGATTATACAAATTTTAATGAATTTCTATTCAAAATATCCTTTCTCGAGCTATGTAACACCACATATTGCACATCATACCAGTGCGTCCAGGTAAACATTGGTCCACTGGACTTGTTTGGCTTGTTTTCCAGCCAGAACCATCGGTCTCCCCAAAACATCCAAGTATTCCTGTCAAAAGAAAGCAAACATTGAGTTAGCTGGTCAGTCATTATGGGATTTTTTAAAATGTCCAATAACACTTTAGTGCAAATTCTCCCCCTCCAGTTACGCCTACTTGTCCAGGGGAACTTTTTGTCTTTTAGGAACCATTCTTTGGGGGTCACCTGTCATGGGATGCGTTCTAAAGATGGGCAGGATGCAGACAAAAATGGAGACTACTCCAAAATTGGAGACCAAAAATGGAAACTATTTCTCTCTCTGTTTCCTGCCATTCATTTTCTCTTCTTGTCTCCCAGCCACCCCGTTCTCTCTCCTTCCTCTTCCTCTCCATCCATGAGGCTGCCAGAGGAAAGACAGATCACTCTTGCCCAAGGTATAATTGACTATCTGCAAAAGTCAGCCTTTTGAAATTAGGCTGGTGGCTGCAAGTTGCCCACTCCAAGTCCAGCAAAAGTTTTTTAAACTTTTTGAACCTTTCTAAATTTATTTAGCCCTTCATGTGCCAGAAGCCACCTTTGGAAGGTCAGACCACAGAATCTTTGCATACACAAAGTCCACTGCTTATGTGTGTAAGGATCTCTCGATTAGGACAAGGAATCCACCACTGCCTTTAGAAGAGAACATGAGGTGATCTCATCTGCTTCTCTCTTAAACTCAAACAGCTAGCCTGGAACAAGTTGGGAAGCAGAGAAGCTGCTGCGGCAAGAAGTTTCTATATGTTCCTGCCTCAATGGCTCTCAAGTTTGGGTGGCTGCCAAGGCTAAACTTCAACTTCAGGAAGGGTGTCTGGCTTGTGTAATGGAAAGCATCAAGTCAAGGTTTCTGAAAATGTACTACCCGAGGATGCAATCTTTGTATGACCAGTTGTCAAAGATGATTGGATCTGTAGTTGGCCAACATCTGGAGGACAAGAGATTCTCTACTCCTGACTTAAGGGAGGTCTTTCCTTATAAATTATATGAGGTCCCTTGCTTTGAAAAAATGGTGTTGGCATTCTCAGGCAGGTAATCTAGTGAAACTGACTCAAAGCAGATATGGGATATCATTGCGTCAGCCAAGTCCTGAATGGATCACCCTAATATAGTGAGTTTTTAAACGTTACAGCAGAATCATAATGAGATGAACCTCAAAAAGGAGACTTCCATGATGCTGTTTTCAAGGGCATAATGCATACTTTAAAAGTATGCTCATAACCATAATTTTAGTTTCATTACCATGGGGTCATTAGACTTTTTAAAACTATTAGACAACATATGGAGATATTAGTTTCTGCAAGATGGAGATGTTAATGGATATGGGAGGAAGCAGCAGAGCATGGTTTGCCTTCAGACTTCTCAAGGCACTGGTCTAGCCACTACTGGAGACAGAACATTGCTTTCTGTGGGTTTCTTATCTGATCCAATCAGGATGTGTGTGTGTGTATGCATTCAGCAACCTCATGCTGTATAATGAACCCACATGAAAAATGCTTTCCTGCAAAGCCTAATCCATGCAACTTGTCAAAAACCAAGTATGTGAACTGAATTCCTACAAGCTATTATATGTACTTTTTGTTCAAGCAGTTGGACTTATAGGTGTTTATAAACTGTTGTTAAAAATACCTGTGTGTTTATTCTAATGGCACCAATGGAAGGGATTTCATAATAGTAACCTGAAATAGAAAAAAAAGTGGAGTTTTAATTGCAACCTTTATTTATTAAATACATACTCATAGCCTACCTTTCTATTAAAAATCATGCTCAAGGCCATTTTTCAAGGCATGGTTTTTTAAGGTATCATAAGAGTTCTTGAAAAGAGGCAAGACTAGAACTAGAGAGGCAATGGAGTGGTGCCAACATGACTCTCCCCAGCTGAGAAGGGCAGACAAGATCAGGCAGCAGGCCCTTTCTCTCAGTGAGTTTTCTTTTCACCACTGTTTGTACAAGTCGCCATTGCTCCTCCACTGCCATCACTTGATCTCTTGACAAGCAGAGAGCCAGAACGCAGGCAGGGCATCTACGGCTGTTTCTTCTTACCACCAACATTGCCTTGGCCAACCTGTGAGGCAGGTGACCAATCGGCAGCAATGGCGAAGGGTGGCCAAAGCAAGGGCTCTTGTCAGTGGTCTCTGCTGCGGTGTGGGCCTTTGGCAAGGAGCCAACCGCACCTAAGTCTGACGCTGTGAATGAGGTCTTGTCTGACTCAGATTCTGAAGCGCACATTCTGAGGATTCATCATTTGGAGGCCGACCACTGCGGCTGCTCATAATCCCCTGAATGCCGAGAATAACAGGCACCCAGTGGAACACAGGAGGAGCGTGGAGGCCTGGATTGCCTCGATCCTTCACTCATCTTCCAAAACAATTAGATGACCAACTTTGGCTATCCAAATGCTCTTCCCCACTCCATAAGGACAGGTTGAAGGGCCTGCCCAAATTGTTCAGAGAACAGGATTCTCACTGCTTTCTTCAAGATGTCCCTCCCCACTTTGTGCCAGTTCCAAAGAAGGTCTCCCTTCTTTGGAAACCGGTCACCATGGAAAGAACTGCCCTGACTGAGAGGGAAGAGAGGGGTGGTGCTCTGAGGCCAGACTCCCAGCTCATGCACAGTGGTGCCACACAATCAGGAAGCCAGCAGAACCTGGTTGTTTTGTGGAGATGCAACATTAATGGGTCATCCAGGAAGCTCCACATTTACTTCACCATATGAGAGGCCTACATGAGAGTAATGCACACCTGGAGATCAAGTAACTCCAGAATTGAGGAGAGGTGGGACACAGGACACAGTGAACAAGAGAACAGAACTATATTAATCTTCTCATCTGTGATTCAGTTTACCCAACAGTTCTCCAGATTTGCTTCTGATCCGGTCTAAGAAAGTGAAGCAATGCATTTGTTGATTCAACATTCGCACACAGAGATACACACCATCCACTCAACACATTTCTCTGAGTTGCTTACAAAATTTCAAAGGGATCTAGATGGCACCAAGCTGAAGGGTCATGATAAAGAGAACAGATGCAGAATACCTTTGTTTTGGCAGGCCATCCACTGTATGGGTCCCTTGTCATAATTATGTTGCCCAACAGAAAATGTAAATACACGGACCTAGGAAAATTTAAAAAGAGGAGTTGAATACATGTGTCAATGAATAGGCATGATTTGTTTTTCAAAGAGGGCCATGGTGAGTGTCAGTTGACTGATCCTACTGCATGGATTATCATGTTCGCTTTTCTTTCTAATTATACTGCCTGCATGTTAAAAATTCAGAAATTTTCCTATCACTGGGCACTAAAGTTTATTTTCCATCTTTTTTCTAAGAAAACAAACTGGTGACAGTATTTACAAGCTGTGATCTTTTCAGTGTTTAGGGCTATTGAAACTCTGACATCACACCTGGGATCTTCTTTTCATCTATCATCAGCTCAAATGCATCATTTTTCAGTGGCCTCATTCATACATTCAGTTGGCACCCGTTCAGTGCATTAAAAAGTAATGCACATGTGTGTATGAATCAGTCCTAAACTTCCTGACAACAAAAATCTTTTGTCTTTCCTGATGAAAGGTCATTTCTCCTTTAATGATATCGATGAATGAACAGAAACATCCAATGCCACACTGTAAAACTAATTCACACACACCCCAACATCATGTTGTAAACATTCCAACTACCCTTTTATGCGTAAGAAAAAGTTTGCTTATTTCACTCATAATACTCATTAAGAAGAAAGGATATTTGATTATAAACAGAAAATATAAATACTTTGATATCTGGAAAAACGATTTGCCAAGAATGAAACATTATTTTGTATCAAATTTCTGCCACCTAGTGGAAGAGTCAGTGACATGCCATGGAAGTTTCTATTTTCTGTAAGAAACGAACGCGTGCATTTTACTTTCATGAGCTCTAGTGTTTGGGCCCTGACATCGTGTACATCTGGGAAAGACGCCTACATTTGATCTTGGTCACATTAGAGAGTGCTAAGGGAGTTTGGTTTAGCTTGATTGGGTGCAAGATAGTTCCTCATATCTTACACAGAAATGTAGCAGCAGGATCACCAATGATTCTAGTCCCACACTACCTCTGGTGAGCATCCCCTGCCTGAGTTCTTCATGAAGTCCAGTCACCATGGTGCAGGAGTGGAGGTTTATACCCCTTTGTGTTGGCTTGGCCAAAGGCAGAAGCCATGCAAAAAAATGTGCTTCTGTCTTCTGCGAAAGGGGAACAAGCCATGTGAAAGAATATCCTTCCCACTGATGTGTGGCCAAGGGAAAGTGCTTGTGTCTTGCTTAAGGACCTTCGCAGAAAGGCTGAAGCAGCAGAAATCTTCTGTGCATTTTCTGGCTCTGGCAAAACCAGCACAAAGGAAAGTATATCCCTTTTTACACCCCAGTGTCCTGACATATAAAGAAGATTTATGGGATAAGTGTTCAGCGGCTAGAATGCAAGCCCAAATGTGCGGGTCTCCCCTCATTTCATCCATTTTCACAAGTGGATCTTTCTTTTGATTCTAAATTTGGTATTTGACATTCTGCCCTTCAGGAGGGATTAGCAAGCAAGTCTGAGGACGCGAGGAAACCATGCCTGCTTTGTGTGGATATCCCGGGTTTGTTTCTTCAGCTGTATCCATATCAGGCAAATTACCTGCTATTGACACCCACTGTCAGCACTTTATACAGCTAAACCAATACAGGAAACAAAACTAATTAGAACTATAGACAGTGCCTAGCTGCAAAATGTAGGCTTACCAATAGTTTCCCAACAAACTGTATTTTCCTTCTTTTTTAAGTAGAAAAGAAAAATACTTCATTCTCAGACAACAATTGCTCCATTTAAGTGTTCTGTTCATCTTTTGTATACTAAATGGATTTTCAGTTTGTCACATCATCCCTTATTTTAAGGAGCTGGAGGCAGAAAAACCACAGACAAGAACAATCTAGTGGCTCTATAGCAAAATTGGATCTACTCAGCAATATGAGAAGAACAGCAGAGGAAAGGATGTAGGAATGACATCTCAAGAAGCTATTACTGTATATACAGTAGTATAAAGTGATTTGTCTATATTTTGGGCTGTTCTTCTGGTATTTGTCATATGTCAGGCATATTTTTTTCTTTAAAAGATACCCCCGATTTTTGCTTCACTATTTTCAGTTTCAAGGGGCTCTTATAAACAAGTATGTACAGGTTTTTGTCAGCTGGAAGCTTCTAGACTCTTGTGATGTCACATTACCATATTCTAGCAAATAGTCATGTTCCCTCTCCTATTTGGAGGCTGATGGGATGGGCAAGGGGCAGGAGGCATGCATGGGCAATGATGCAATGCAGGGCAAACTCATCCAGTACCAGTAAGAAGGGTTTTTTTTAATGGGTTTTAATAAAAATGACCTTGGAAATACAATTGTCTTTATTATCTATCCTTTTTTAAAGGATGAATGTAATATGATGAAAAATTTTCTGCTGTCCCGTAAAACACCCCCCCACACACACACACATTTTTGCCTTGCTGTTTCCAGTGTCAAGGATCATTTTATATGCACCAGTATACATGGTACCTGAATCTTTGTACAACCTGTTCATTTGATTTCGCCCAAATATGCGAACTGGGGTAAATTTCTTCTGCAGACTGGAAGGCCTGATTTGACTGTGGAACAAAGTTGCACACATCTGAAAAATTTGCTCAGACTTCACATTTGATTAATGTGCCATTTCCAGTCACACACAGTGAACAGTGATTAAAAAGTCAAAAGGAAGTGGGCATGAGATGAGCACTAAGATGACAGGACAGCCAACTCAAACATTACTTCTTCACCCACCCCTAAAAGTACCCTGGTTAAAAACAGATATTTACACTGTTGCAAAGATGAAATTAGAAGGTTTTAGAGACATAAAACAAACTCACATCTCATTCAGTCAGGCTCCTTTCCTTTCCTGCATATCATGTAATAATTTATTACAACTCCTGCCTGTCTTTTAATCATATTTGGATGATGAGAGATAATTTTGGATAATTGTCCATTATGAAATCATCTTGTATCTTCGTATATGGCTGAGATTATTAGGGTTCAGATGAAGTATCTTGTAAATATATTCTGCTAGCTGCTAATTAAGATTTCCTATGGCCTTCCTAGTAATATCCTTTGACTTTCAAACACATTCAACTGTTGTCAGAGGTTTGGTGCTGGAGAACTCAAAGAAAACTAAAGTGATGAAGGTGCAACCAGTAGGGAAAGGTGATTGAAACCCTGAACGGGAGGAGATCTTTAAGCTAACCATTTTAAAAGGTGGAGCTTTTCCCAAGTACATCAAACATTTCCTTTTTGCATCTGTATTCACTGCTTTGACTCACATATGATCCACTAACTAAGGCTCTAAAATAGCAGGAGTCTAAGACAGCATTTCAAAAGCTCCCTGGCATGGATGACACTACTTGCACACCTTTGCACTTTCTGGATATTCAGGCATGAAAAACATTTGCTGCACTAACCTACCACCTAGAAAATGTAATATCTGAAGTAGAACTAAGCTGACATGTCTCACAAGACTTAAAAAAAAAAAAGCTTCTGAGATTGTCCTTTTTCTCAGCTGCTAGAAAAAGAAGATCAGGATGAGTCAATCCAAAATGGCGGCCACAGGCTGCCAAGAGGATTTCTGCTACAGCTAACAGGCACAAAGAAAACCCCTTAGGAAGGAAGAATTAGCTGTGCTAGTGTGGACTGATGAGTCCTACTTCATCCTCTCCCTGGAGAGATTCCAAGGGATGGCCCCCCATTTCCCAACCCACAAATAAGATGGAGAATTTTGGGAAGTGCTGTGTACGCAGCTCTAAGCCATCCCGTCAAAGCTGCCTTCCATTCCAAGTACAGCTCCTAAACTCACATCCTTGCTGGAACCAAACCTATACAAGACAAAATAATATTGATGACAAAACATAACCCGTCTTTCAGCATGATTTGATGTAAAATAGCCAAGATAGATATTTCAGATAGCAACAACGGTCAGACAGCCTCCTCAGCCTGCCAGCATGACACAGTAATTAATGGTCCATTGTTTAATCCCAGTGCTTGAAGGTTAAGGGAAGAGTGTTCTGTTCTATGTTCTGGAAGAAAAATGATAACATTTACTGTAGTCCAAACTATGGAAGTAAATACAGCATTGATAAATAGCCTCCATACTGTGTTAGCAGAACCGTCTCTTTTCCTACCTCCCTCTCTTTTCCATTTTGTATATTTAACACAGACACACTAAAGAAAAAGCTCATTTAGCACCTAAATGAGGGCAAGCATCCATGACATCTTGCCAGAAACTGTTCAAAAATCAGCTTGAAATCTTTGACTGGGGAAAGGTCAAAGAAAAACCTTAACATCCTAGCTATATTCTATTTTTCAAATACATTGTTTTATGAAAGCCAGGAGTGGATGAGGGAAGGAGCTTGTCGATCATCACCTAAAACACAAATAAATGACATTCCAACTAAATACCTGATTTATTTGCAGAGTCTGAACAACAACTCTCATTCCGATACCAATTTTTCACATTTAATAACATTGCAAGACTGAAGTAAGTTGGAAGTTCACAGAGACGCTCCATGGAGATACATGTAGGCTACAATCCTATGCACACTTACATAGCAGCAAGTGCCATTAAGCACAGCAGTACCTACTTCTGAGCAGGCAGGCAAAGGATTGCACTGTTAAGTATTGACACAAAAGGACTGTCAGACATTATTCTGCAAGCTTTTCCAGACTGTGTACAGGGGAGCAATGCTGGTTCTTGGTTTCTGTGGAGCTTTGGGCAAGGGTTCCTCGGTGCCCTGCACACCTGTAAAGTAGCCTCTCATCACCACTGGCACCTGCTCTGCCTTCTTCCTTCATCACTGCTCCCACTCACTTCTTCGACAGGGGAAGGACCGCTGGGCAAATTGGCAGAGGTATCTACGGTCCCTTCTTCTGTCCATCAGAGTAAGAGCAGTTGGCCAGAGAAGCAGCAGCAACCCAATGGGTTCTTGTCAGTGAGCCTTTGCAGGGGGTGGGCCCATGACAGATGTCCAGCCATGGCCACCTTTGAAGCCAACCCTGGAGGCAGGATTGGACTGTGTGTATGGCATGACCCCACAATCTCTGTAGCCATGCCTCCTTCAGACCTTCTCCAGACCTTCCCAGGGTGGATGAAAGTTTGGAAGAGGGAACCTGCAGGCACTCGACTGAAGGTATGGAGGCCCCGCCACATGAGCAACATGTGATAGTCTGAAGTTACAGCTGGCAAATACAAGGATATTGTGGGTACAAAACACATGGCCCACTTGCCATTCGATGCATGTGGTGTAGAGAATGACTTCTGAAGCGGACTAAAACATTATGAGAATATAGAGTTCTGAAACATCTACAATTACAAAGGAAGATACATATAATACTCAAATGTAAACTCAGAAGTGCCTTTCAGTCTATTCTCCTTAGATTATTGTATGTTTCTAGCAGGCACAGCAAAGAGCTTTCATTGCAAGACCAATATAATATCTTCTCTCAATCAGAGTGCTCTCTCTGCTGTTTTCATTAATCTATTTGCAGCAGCTTCAAACTGTTTGTAATACCCTTTAAATCGATCACTGTTAATAATGCATCCAGCAATATTACCTGAACCAACATAAAAATATCAAATAGCCCTTGTCAAGTGCCAAATGAAAGAGAACGGTATGACATTTTATAGAACAAATGTGTCAGATAAAATTGCTTTTCAACAGAAATATAACCAAACTTTTATTGCTTGCTTCCCCCTTCAAATTAGATCTGGCATATCAACTAATATAATACATAAGGTGATTTTTTTTCACATGTGGGGAAGAAAGGTATTTTTTGGGGGGGGCAGCATTCCTAGAGAGGGAAGGGATTAATCTTCCCTCTCCATATACTGCCATCTTGGTGAGAATTGCCATTACCTGAGACCAATGAGTTAAAGAAAAAGCCAAGATAGCTGCAGGCGAGCTATAACAAGTCACACATAGCCTGCCCTCAGGAGCTTTCCGTGGCACTGCCAAATGGTGGTCAGAGGTTTTTGAAAACATTGTTTATAAATAAATTTCATTTTTCTTCTTACAGCATAACCGGTGAATGCCAAGAAATAAAAAAAGAACCATAGTTCTTCAGACCACACTGTGAAAGTGGACTCATGGAATATTCTTGTAGAAGAATGCATGCTAAACACCAAATATATTGAGTATGATCCCTGTAAAAAAATATATTTATTATCTTTTAATCCATCTGGGAAGATTATAAACAGCTAAAAGATGAAATGACATGCAAACAGTTTGAAATATAAAATAAGAATACAAACAGTCCAGGAACAGCTAAAGCAGCCATAAAAATCTGGTACTAGGTATCCAAAATCCCTGAACAATAGACTGGTCTTTGCTTGGTGCAAAAAAAGATAACAATGCATGCACCAGGCAAGCCTTTTCAGGCAGTGCATTCCCTAAGTGGGGTTTCACAACTAAGGCAGTTCTCTGTCTTGAAGCCACCCACCTCGTTTCCTTCACTGGGTGAACTTGGTAGAGATCATCTGAAGATGACCTAAGGATCCAAACAGATACATCTGGGAGGCAATGCTCCTTTAGATTCTCAGGTCCCAAGTTATTTAGGACTTCAAAGGCTAACACCATCACTTTGAATTGGTCTCAGAAATGGACTAGAAGCCAGTACAGATGACAAAGTTCTGGTATCACATGATGTCATCTGCCAGCCCCAGTTAGTAACTGAGCAGTTCTGCTTTGAAAACGAAACAAAACAAAACGGAAGTTTCTGACCCATCTTCAAAGGTAGCTCCATACACATCAGACTGCAATAATCCTAATACTGGAAGGCTATATCGGCATAGGTAACTGTTACCAGACTGTCTCTATTCAGAGAGGGTTCTAGCTGGTATACCAATCAAGCATCTGTTTCTATTTTCACTAGTCTGTTTCTTAATCCACATTTTAATCCACAGTTTAACTGTGGTTAAATTAATCAAAGTTTGTCCTTTTGGAAAAACAAAAAACTGTGATAGATTGAAAACAGAAATCAATCTTGACAGAACGGGAAGGATGAAGCTCAAAAGCACAAGATTGATTCACATGTCATCAATTATAGTTTATTCTTATGTCCCAATAGAGACATAGTTTTTCCTGTTTATTTATGTATTTGTTATGTTCATCAAATGGTGTGCCAGATGGGTTCCCACAATGCTTATGACACTTTAATGCATCGGTAGTGAGTATTCAATGGAACCAAAATACTCCCATAAAAACACTTACTGACAGAGATGCAGAATGAAACCAGCAAGATCTTGTACAAGGCCTCCCAAAATAAGCAAGGGAAATTACCAAATCAACTCAAACTTAGTAAATTTTCAGAGTGCAAAAATGTGTATTTTGCACTAATTATGCTTTGAGGGCTTAGACCACCTGAGTAAGGGCAGCTTCCCAGAATAATTTTGCATCTGAAATAGGAGAGAGATATGAATCCCAGCTTGCTCCCTTAGCACTGTAGAAAAGTCTGCGTCCCTTCCTGTGGAAAACCTGGCTTCCCATTCTATTATACCATCAGGCTCACGCTTATTTATGACAACCATTCTAGGTTTCCCTTGCGGTCAAATAATCTGAGCAAAGCAATTGAGATCTGCAAATCTGGCTCAAAACATTGAAAATGTTTGCAAAAATGGTACATCATTTCCAGGATTCAACTGTCTTTCAGACTGCCAAGTATTCCCCATCCATACTAGCGGGCCAATTTCAGCAAATGGAGCTTTATAAAGAGGAAAGCTTAATCAATCTGTGTCATTCACCAGATGCTGTGACATTACATGCACAACAAGCCATTAATTAAATAAATGTATGCATGAGAAGCAGACAGGATAGGCAATTATTCTTACAAGTAAATGTGTTTCTGCAAATTGATGGACAAATTAGGTGAATTTTAAATTCAATTACAGTGGCACAATTTTTGAGTGGCTCAACTGACATTTTTCAAGCTGGTTGCCCTTCTTAATAATCAGTGACCTGGGATTTTATTATAATTACTGTCTCTGACCAGTAAACTTTTGACAGTCATAGTCTCCTCACGTACACATGCACAAACACACACACAGCAGCCACCAATCTATGCTAACTCAACTCTACCACACTCTAAGAGGTAAGAAAGAGGAAAGTCCTTATTGAACTGGGACTTACCCTACAGAGAAGAAATTGGGGGACATTTCCATCACCCCAACCCTACGGCTGTTCACCAAGCCTCATGACTCCATGAGTGGAGCAGAGCAATTGAGGATGCCAGGATGGATTAACTGAGCCCAACCCTGATCTCACTTAGGGTTCAGAGAGAAGTTCCAGAGGACCATGCTTTCTGATAAGGTACTGACCTCAGATTGCCACAGCATTCCTAGTGGGAAAACACTGATTCCTACTGAGCAGTTCCCTGCCACACACGCTCTGAATTGCACTCACAGCCTTGCGATCCTATCAGATTTGAAGCATCTCATTGCTAATGGAAAACAACACACCTCCGGCCCTGGGTTCAGCAGGAGGCCCTTTTGCTGTGCTTTGCCTTGCCTCAAATTAAATCTCTCAGGGAATTTGGGAAAGGCAACACCCTGCAAGAGCTCACTCATAATGGCTGCAAGGCCTTTGTGAGCACTCTGGCTGGACCTTAGGGCAAACAGAGGGGTGCTCCCACAGGCTCAGTCTTTGCAAGCCTTGTGTATGAAATCTCTTTGTTTCCCAACACAACAACAAATTCTGGATCTGGCTAAAGGTTGGGGATGCAGTTGGAAAATCCTACAACTGTCAGTAGGATTTTAGTAGTTATCAGAGTCTACTTTTGTCTAAGAAACCAAAATGCTTTATCAACACATCAGGGAAGTAAAGAGGCAAGAATGGAATAAGATACCTTCTTATCATCTTTATAAAGTCATGGTATACACAGTAGGGTCATTACTGTGTTCTTTAGACTACTCAGAGTTAATTTGGTTACATAAAAATCAAAGAATTTATGGTGCAAGTGATCTAGAGAGACAGAAAACTACTTTAAATATTCTATATGCCAGCCCAAAAGTAATTTAACGGGACACTTTTCAGATCCTAGATATTCAAGAGAAGCACAAAATGTTTATTGTTTGCTTTAACTTGCAAACTTGAAGGTTAAATAGAAGGCAGGTTGAGCAAAACTGAATAGACAATATCATGTGACATGCAAACTTTGCTGCAAGATGCTATTTTATCAGTCTTCAGCAATAAAAGGGAGATGCATAATATTCTGATATTGATACAAGCTATCCAAAATGTTCACAGAAAACATCATTACTGTTCTACAGTAACAGTGGTACTCAGTAATAACTTGTAACTCAAAGTATCTATTTTAAATCTTAAAAGTACACAAAATGTTCCCTGAATAATTGCTAGAAGAATTACACATGGTGTGAATCTCATCAAGTGTGAAGGGCATGTACATATAGAATGCAATGTGTCTCCATCCCTAAAATAGTCAGGAGAAGAACAGATTTCACTTTGTTATCTTTAAACGATTATGCATTGTACATACAAATGCCATTCATATTTGACTGTATGAAGTGTCCCTATCTAAGTCCAGAATATAGTTTATAAACCCATTCTGGATTTCAGTATAGTAGAATCCAATCACATCTGTAACTAGCAATTATTTTACCATGAAATGCATTAGAATGACATTAACATAGTTCAATTTTTTATGTACTGATGATTGCAGAAACTGATTTATTGGTAGGGTGGGAGGCAAGTCCAAGTTCAAATCGAATAACACACCAGAATCACTCCAGATCCCATTTTCTCGTTCATCAATATTATTTGTTCCTGTAATAGTTCTCGAAACTGGGCTCAACAGTGGGCTCAAATAAGACTAGTTAAAAGCCAAATAGAGAAATTGGGGTTTATACATGGAGAAACATTAAATAAAGTGTACTGGACCAGGTCCATTACAAACTTTATAGGTCAAAGCACAGTATCTTTAATTGGACCCAGAAGTTATTCATTAATCAGTGTAGTTTGTATAAGCTCAGTGTAATACAATCCTATTTACTCATTCCCAAATGAGTTCATCTGCTGCATTCTGCATTCACTGATGCGGCCAACTTTACATAATATGAGTTACATAGGAATGGATCCAAGCACAGTTACATTCAGAAAACACCCACTGAAATGAATGGGTTGGAGTCAGGCTTGGTCACACACAAAACCATGCCTAACCTTCACCCCACCCATTTCCGTGAGTTTTTTCTAACTAAGCCAGGCTCTAAGTCAATGGGGCTGAAATTAATTATGACTAAAGTTCATTGATGGAAATGGTTCCACTTTGAACTGCTATTCTACAAGTTGCATCAGAATGAGTGATGGTTACACAATCTATTTCTCTGTTTAAGGATGAAGCCAAGGAATCAGATAGAACTGGCAGTTACATACGCTGAAGAAATCAGGAATAAATGCAAATTAGTTTGGTTTTCTATGAATCTGACCAACAGATTCTACAACAGATTGGCTCCGAGTCACGTAGATTCCATTTGTAGACCTTTTAAACAACAACAAAAAAAAACTTTTGGAAGGATATGATAAAATGTGCAGCTGGGCAAATGCACATTTCCACAAATGCACATTACCACAAGTGTGTATCAAGCATTTGCTAGCAGCACAAAATGTATGTACATTCCTTAACAAAATTCTTATTCCATCAATGAGCACATGACAAATCCAATGACACCCAAGTATCTGCAAACACAGGCAGGACAGATTTAACATACTGGAATACATGTTCCTAATCACAGAAACCATCCAAGCAGCAAGGTGGGACTGCACCACACTCTCATTCCCTGAGTAGCAATGAGAGGGCATTGCTACTCATGCATCTGATTAAATGGAAAACACACACAGAGAAATGTACACATTGCTGAAACTATATTCCAGATCTCCAGATGAACTCTTGCAGCAGCTGCATGTAGAAGTAAAAAGAGCAGGGAACTCTGTGGTTTCCACATAATAAATCTCAGGAGATAAAGGAGTAATCCTACAAACAGCAGATCATAATCACCTTCATTATTACTGTATTACTTTTATATCCTGGGTTCCTTCTTCCTGCAAGGAATCCAAGTGGCTTACAAGGTTCTCTTCCTTTCTGTTTTACCTTCAAAACAACTGTGCGAGTAGGTTAGGCTGAGAGTCCAGGACTGGGTCAAAGTCACCCAGTGAGCTTCATGGCCAATTGGGGACTAGAACCTGGATTTCCCAACTTCCACCTCAGCAATCCAACCAACCACACCACACTAATTTTCCAAACAGAACATGTAAAAAAGCCAGGCACGATGGTGTGGCATACTCTGCCAAAAGCATCTATGATTGCTAGAAAAAAAAGGCAAATGAAGCATGCACTTAAACCCAAATGAACACTGTTCAGCAAAACAGGTACAAGTCAGAACTGTGTTTGCTTGATTCATGTATGCTTATAGCTACATAATAAGCACACATTCTTTCATTATGCCTAGAAATGGCAAGTTAGATACCTGAACCCATTCTTTACATTTAGCATTGTTGAAAGGCTGTGCAACTATGGAGAGCACCTATTTGCTACTAAGGCAGCACAATATTCTCACACTGATCGCAAGCCCTCAAATTGCAGTCCTCATCCTATGTGGAGCAGAAGGAACAGCAGAGGATGGAGCTGCTCTTCATCTCATGGCTCGCATTTCTGTTAATCCACTGGGAGGGGGGGTGATGATGATGCTGGGAAGACCCAGAATAGCTTGTAGTCTGGCCTCCCCAGAGTTCTCCCCTTCCTAGCCACAACCCCTCCCCCCCCAGGTCACACTCTCATTTATTTATTAAAAATGTTTTAATAAATAAATAAATAAATAAATAAACAAACAAACAAACAAACAAACCTCAGAGAGTCAGCCACTGCAATGCTTGCCTAGGGGAAGGCAACTAATAGGGCTATCGCAGATTTCAGATCTGGGAATCTGAAGTATCCTGCAGCCCCTCAGATGCTGCCAAGGTGCCTTAGCTTTGCTTCCCCCATTGCATTTAAGCACAGGTGACACATAAGGTAGGTTGGCACTTCCTGTGCCTACATACCAACCAGATTGGTGGTTTTGTGAAAAAACCACAACCTGAAAAAATTCATACAGAGAAATGTGTGCATTGGGGCACAGTGCACACAAAAACACAGGGAAAATTTCTTGGAAAAATAACGGGTATATTTCGGAAACTGCATTCATGAACATGCATATCTGGAAAAGTGAGTAAAAATGCACGTATGTTGAAAAATTTCCACAAAAATGCATGCAAATTTTCTTGCCCTTGAAATTGACATTTTTGCCATATCTACTTATGCATAGTGAGTTTTTTTGTTCTTTAGTGCTTATGTCTTGCTTCTAACACTAATTACTAACCAAACAGTATTGCAGCAATTTTTGAAAAAACACAATCATCCAGTTTTAAGAAAATTTCCCCATAAGCTGAAGCAAATGTAGAAAATGAAAGTGACCATCTTTGAACTCTGGGGGATTCTGGTAGGTTTTCAAATAGAGCAATGTGTTTGCTGTCATATTAATACAATGTTACCATAGCTATTTTTTTTCTCTGGTGACTTCAAGGTTCTAGTAGAGATTCCAGAAGGATGAACAGCAGTAATATTCAAAGATTAGGCAAATGCTATACAACTAGTCTGAATGTTCTTGCTCATTCTAATCCTTCCTTTTTTCATAGAAGTGAACCATACAGTTTCTGATTTTTGCTGAATTTTTATGCTTAGGAAGCCATAAAAGAGGCTACAGCCTTGAATTTACAAGAGCTGAGCAGGGCTACCATGGACAGGACATTTTGGAGGGTCATTGTAAGTTGGAGATAACTTCACAGAACTTAACAACAACCTTGAGTGGTCACCCATAATTGAGAAGCAGAATATAAATAAATAGAATGACTATGTAAGTAAATATGGACAGAATGCATCTAAGATGACATGTCCCCTCGCCACTATCTGGTGTTTCCATGGTATGTCAGTGGAACAGTCCAGGTCCCCAAGCTGGTGTCTTCCAGATGTGTTGAATGGCATCTGGCAGGTACCAGGTACAGGAAGGCAGTACAAGTCATTCCACACTGCCTTAGATTGTGACTTTGTGTAGCACATAATCATTTTTATGGTCTCTGAAGACAAACCAGGGTGTAGTGCATTGTAATCATGCAGCACTTCACATATTTAGGGAGCAGCTTGCTTGTTCTTCCAATGCTTTTGTCCTTTGCTGGCCCAATGAAGTTAGAAAAATGACATGATACCAAAAAAGCTGCTGCTCAAGAAAAGGGGGTTACTTTGCACAAAAACAGCATCCATTCCCAGGACAAGAAATAAAGCAACTGAAGTGGCAATTATGCAGGCCACATCTTCTGACCCAGTGAATCAATCTGTGAATAGGGTGTTGTATCCTTATAAGCGAGGTGCCAAAATGCTAGAAACAACGTGCTTTCATTCCTCATACATACCTCATATTGTTCCTCATACAATAAATTACCTTAGATAAATGTGTGACTTAATAAAACACTTCACTGGATACAAACCATGATAGGGTATCAGACCCAGATCTAATTAACATTTATAAATGTGCCGATTCAGTATCATCCATTTCTTGTCTAAGTCATATTGCAAGAATACTTGCTCAAATATTACTGTGGCAGTTCAAACAAATCCAGCATATATAAAATGAACAGCCAGCTCCTTTTGTTTCCTTATATGAGATTTAAACCTGGGTCTGTCAATTTCCAACAAAACTGCCGTTCTTAAGCTGTGAGTTTTCAACTTCTACTGAATTAAGTGTTATAGTAATTGTAAATCTTAATGAACAAGCTCCCATGAGCTCCATCTAAAACTGAACTCCAAAACTCAGGCTACTTGAAGAAAAAGGAGGGGAAAATAGTTCAATTTTTCCCAACTTCCAAAATTGGGCCCCCATATGGATCATATGTTACTAAAAAGAGCTCTCCTTGCGAATGTCTAATTCTGGACACAGACAAACCTTTTATTTTCCAAACTTATGAGAAGAAGAACCAATTAATTAGGTCTCATTGGTGACTTTTATTTCTTCCTTTCTCCCTGACATGACAGTGTCCCATGAACCAGGAAAATTAGAAAATACAGTTCTCTTCAGGTCACGTACTAGGAAACTTGGATGGGGTTGGTTGCTTGAAGCCTCTAAAAGGAAGGGGCTTTTAAGTTTTCAATATAAGCCCCCCTCTTAGAAGTGACACCTTTTCATTTATTTAAAATGCATTTAGGCCACCAATTTTTATAACAGAATAAATACACACAAGCACATGATATGTTAATAAATAATAAACCCAAATTCCACCTGAAGAAAATTAAAATAATTGCTGATAAAGTCTGATCAGGATTAAAAAAAAGCTAAAGGGAAAGCCAAAGAAAGGATGTAGGTATGCAAAGACGGAGGCTCATGGCCTATGTATGGGAACGCCTTACAAAGGCAAGATACCACCCTTTCCCTTGTAATCACCAGCCTACTTGTACTCAGTGAGAAGGGCATCTAACTGAACATAAAGTGCAGGCAGGTTGATAACAGTTGAGGTGTTCCTTCAACTAAACAGACCCACCCAAGATCAAACACAGCATCTTCAGTTGGTCTTAGAAGTGCGGTGATAGCTAGCACAGATGCGATACAGATATGTGAGCTATCTACTTTATCCCTATCAATTCTGCACCAGCTTGGGTTTCTGAATCTTATTTAAGCAGCCACTTGTTGAGTACATTGCAGTAATAATCTTCTTCTTCTTCTTCTTCTACTACTACTTGATTACAGTTATACCCTGCCCTTACATTTGATTACATTTATACCCTACATTTATATCCTTCTTGCAAGGAAACCAGGACAGCTCACAAACTTCTCACAACAATCCTGGCCAAAAGTCACCCAGAGAGCTTGATGTCTGAACAGGGGCTACGACCCAGATCTACCAAGTCCCAGTCCAAGATTCTAAGCCCTAAACTGCAATGGCCCCTTTTCACTTGAATCCATGAAACTATGGAATAGCTTTTCATATTAGGTGCACCACAGCACATCTCTGATAGCTTTCAGAAGAATTCAGGCATAACTTTGCAGACTGCTGATCAGGAGAACTGTGATGTGACACACCATGTCTCTATTTTTTCATTTATGGTTGGTTAAAATGATTGCTGAGAACCAGAATACGTGTATGTTAATACAACATTTAAAAGAGAAGTAAACAGTACACTGGCAAACATCTGAAGGATTCGGCTTCCAAGCCAAAATCTTTCATTCACTGTCAAGGACAAAATCTCCAGAACAGGAATCAAGTTTGCCTGTATTGTTGTCAAGTTGTGGTTTCACAGTACCCTTATACCAATTGCAACAATCACTAAAGATTCGGCCTGACATTGCTCCAGTACAGTGGTTTGCAACCTTTACACAGCTGGGGACCAGCAAAAACAGGAAAACCACTTTGGGGACTACTGAGGCAGAAACAAAAAGCATCATACACATAATACAGAATTCTATGTATTAGTTTCAAAACACAATACCAAAACAAAATGAAAATTCTCCTCAGCAACCAGAAACCGAGAAACAAAAAATGCCAACAAAAGAACAAAATACTGAAATTTGTGCAGTATGGCTCCCAGGCAGCTCCCATTGAACCATCTCTTCTGTTCCCGCCCCCTCTCCTGTGGCACTGGTGCACCCCCCCCCATGAATGTGATGCCAACCAAGGAAGAGGTGGAGCACAGCCAGCCCCTGTTCCAGTCCACTGTGAGTGGGATGTGCCCCCCCACCCTCCATGGACCAGCAGAAAATCTCCCACAGATCAGCCTCAGTCTGCAGACTGGTGGTAGAAAACCCCTGCTCCAGTATAATTTTGCAGAAGAACCATCATGCGTAATTCATTGTATTATGGGATAAAATATGAATAAAAGATGCTGTGTGTTAACAATGATTGATTTGTGAAAACCACATACCAACGTCTGCACTGAAATATCTAAAACATACACTGCCAAAGTGCAGAATAACAAAATTAAAAATACTTCTAGAAATATAAAGGTTCGTGGCTCACCTGGACTATTGATAGGATGGAGAATTTTTTCTTTTAATCCAAAACATAAGCCAAGAAACAGTCCCATTATAATCACAGTTCTAAAGCAATTATGTCCATGCCACTTTGTTTCGCACTCTACACATCTTATGGATGAGCACTTCAATATTTTACTGACTTGCTGTTTCCATACTTTGGATCTTTTGTACATCTCCTTGACTAGACTCAGAAACATAGTATACAAATGCAATACAGTGCATAAAAACAATATAGACAAAAATAAAATAGACCAGTTACTGAAAAAGATATTACTGTAGTCTTGGGAAGTCACAAAGAATAGCACAACTCACTAAAATATTTCCAAAACATTTCTTCTTTGTGTAAGAAAAATGAAAGCTGAATTCAGGGACCCATTAATTCAATTTAAAGAGAATCCTGTCTCTCAAACAATATTCATTTGGACATTCACCAAACAAGATAACATTCAGGGAAAACAACCCAACAGTTTTCTGGCAAAAGGACAAGGGAAAACAACATGTTTGCAATGCTGTTGCAGAGGGATTCCTGAAAACCTGGACCTGGGAAAATTTCAATGGATGAAGAAATGAAATGAGCAGGTGCTTGTGGATTTAATTCTCCATGGGTGAAAGGTTTAATGTTCAGCTATTATTTTTCTACTAATACAAAAACATAACACACACAATGTTCTTGTGTGTGTAGTACTAGGACTGAGATGAAGCTTACCAGAATCCATCCCTCTAGAACTCATGGACTGCTTCCCATGTGCCACCTGGTCTTGCAAAGTTAGCCAAAGCAACAGGCAGTCCATGAATGCTCGCAGGACAAAGGCTGGTGTGTGTGGTGCAGGAGAGGGAAGCTGCTTGGGCAGTGGTTGTGTGGGGCTCATCAGGGATGGGGCCCAAACCAAGAGGGAGCCCTTCCCAAGCAGCATTCTTCTTACACATCAGGGGCAGCTGCTCTCACCAGGACCTTGGACTTTGGGTCATGACAAAGCAGGCCAGAATCTAGGCAGCCAAACCCAGGGGAACTGTCAGATTCCCAGACCCAATTCCTTCCTTCACTTCCCTGTACACACCCAACAAATTATGTGAGAGTCCATAGCTCAGTGGCAGAGCACCTGCTTTCCATATGGAATGCCCCAAGTTTAATCCCTGGCATCTTCCAACAGGGCTCCCTAAAACTATGGAGACCGACAGCCAGCTCTCCAGTACTATACCAGTGGGTTACATGGACCACTGTTCTAATTCAGTATAAGGAAGCTTCTCATCTTCCAACATATGTGTATATGTGAGTGTATACATTTTCAGCCAGTGGCCTGATCCCGAAATTGGTTGAATTTCAGCATTGTGCAAGGACACACTAGTATGCTGTAATATTACGTCAACACTGTAGGGAGGTATAGCGGCACAGCTTCTAAAGATGAGAGTGAAATACTGAAAACACGCAATGATGGATCTTTTAGATTTCACTGACATTAAAAAGAGATTCAGTACTATGTATCAGAGGGGATCAATAGTTATTGTTGAATGAAAACAAACAAACAAAAAAGCAGGCAAAAATGCAGGAAGAATATACAGTCGGGGCAGCCCACAATTGCAGACACAGGCGTGGGTATGCACACCTATTCTCATGGCTCCTGCCTGCCTGCCTATCACATGGAAGATAAGATGGCACAACTTGGCCCTACCTATGAGAACTCAGTGCAAGAGCAAAGTGATGGGCCTTCTTTATACCAGGAGTGGCCCTGTTTTTTATTCAGCAGCTTCTCCCCAGGAGCTCAGCTAGCAGTCTTTTCTAATGCCAGTTCCTGAGGTCCTACATTAAAAAATGCTAGAGTTTTAACCCAGGACCTTGTGCGTACAAAATCTACCTGCCCAATCCACGCTGTGCAAGATTTGCCATACTGAGGTAGCCCCCCAGTGATCAGATGGAAGGAGGGAAAGCAAGCGGCTGACAGTGTTAACTGGCCCACAGCTTCACTGTTACCCGTCAGTCTTCAGGAAGTTGCATGAGTCAAGCACTTAGCTATTCAGAAATAATATCTAAGGGAAAGAAGTACATCATGTCCAAGACTCATTGAAGGGTCTGGAAGATTGTCAGAGTGATTCCTGATGAGACAAAAACTATCAGAGATCTAGTCCTCCCAGGAGGGTATTTAGTAGAATTTGCATGCTAGACTTTGGCACAGGATTTATGAGCAAAATATGCATCCCACTATTTGCTCCTCTAGGGTATTACACTTTGTTCCCTTATACTGCAATGTACTTATTGCTGCAAGAATACATGAATATATAAAATGCATTGCCAAAACTTACATTTACACACAATCTATTAATGTATATTCTAAAACCATTAGTAATACTTTTAAATATTTATTTTAAATATCTATGTTGCGTGTGAATGTGTATGTGTACATGTGTGAGCATGCACATCAATAATCTTTTGGGGAAAAGACCTTTAGATGTCAAGAAGCTATAAAATTCTCCTAGAAGTGAACCTTACTTTTTTGTCCTTGTTGTATTTATTGAAAATCTCCTGTGCTTTTTCTTCACCACCATCAGTAAATAACATTATAATCTTGTTGCAGTTAGCTCTGAAGACACTGTGGCTGTGCTGAAAGAGACAGAGAAGAGAACATTCAAGTTAAGGTTTATCAAACAAAATACTTCAGTATAGTGCACTATAATCAACTTTCAGAAACAATTTTCTGTTCTTTGGGATGAGGCTTTTCATATGTTGCATTTGTACATAGTCTAGGCTCCAAAGGATGATATTCTGGGTAAAAAGTATCAGTACTTCACCCTCTTATGATTCTTCCTGTGATTTCTAGATACATTGTCTAATCCGTCTGGTGGCAGCAGCAGAACAAGTTCCTTTCAGATTCTCTTCCATGATTGTGATTTTCCTACTGTGTACATAGGCTTTGACATGCATGCCTACGTATGATGCAATTCTTTTTGCAAGCCTAATACAGAAATCACTTATTTGAAGACCGGAATCTCTGCTTGCACCAAACCAAACAAAATTGAGTGGAGTATTCTTTTCTTTTAAAAAAATCCCCCACAATGGAACAGCTAAGAAAGCAAAACTGTAGCTCCAATCCATGGATAAGCAATTTGATGCCTTCCAGATGTTTTCATCTACAGCTCTGATAAACCCTTTCAACTGGCCACACTGGCTAGTGCTGATGGTCCAAAATCCCTGCAATGCACTAAGAACCCCTACCCTGATCTAAATACTGGTTTTATCCAATAATGTGGATATTTTAAATCCACATTATTTTAATATGTTTCATGTACTGCAAGTGGCCCAGGAAGCCCTCGGCAGTTATAGGTGGCCTATAAATACATGTATAAATATAAATGAACAAATAAACTAAGTCAGAGTGTTGGGCCTGGACTAGGAGATGCAAATCAAATTCCTACCCTGTCACAGAATGAAGAATGTAGCTCTGGCCCATTCATTAGCTTATAGGCCAACCTTACCACAGAAGTTACCATGAGGATAAAAGGTGGAGGAAGGGAAACACTACAACCAAACTTCATGGAAAGTCAGGATACCACTGGAATTAATAAATAAGGCTGTATACTCAATCCTTACTGATCAACCAGCAAACACCAAAGAAGCAATTTTACTACAAAAATATAAGGTCTATCAATAATTAAATATTTTATTGGCTGATATTTATTTCACTGAACAGATGCTTAATATCAGGATGGCAACTTTGATCTCCATATGTTTAATATTCTCCATCCAAGTTATACTTTATAAATACAGGTAAATAAGTATCCTCCAAGCTGTTAAGTTCATAATACCAGCACTATGATTTGGATGCAGAAATAAAACATTCATGAAGAAATGAATAAAAATGCATGGAGGTTGCTTTGGAAGTCTGTTATTATAAAAGAAACAAAAGTAAGCAAAATTGTTTCATAGATGTTGTAAATTGGCTGTGGTGATATTGCTTTGATGCAAATTCTGCAGTGATGTTATCTAAGCTTCATAAGCATATAAACTGGGCCGTGTCCTATGCAGTTAGTTCCTGCGAACATGCACAGTGATTTGAGTAAAGTGTTTCCATTTAGGCTGCATTTAATGGAAGCAAAGTTTCCTCAAACACAGAAGCATGTCTAGTTTAGTTTACTACACATCTAAACCAAACCTTGAAAATGGCTTCCTGAATCAGCGACATAAAATGATGAAGGGTATGTCAAGATATACTAAAAGTCAACTGACCCTAGCACTTTGCTACCAAAGTATCTTGGCCAGCAATGGTTCAAAATTAAATTACTGGCTCTGTCTGAATGTAAGGCCAAGCCCTGAGTCTGAGATTAAGATTTAACATAGTTTACCTGGATTTGGATGGTATGGCAAGCTGCAGTTAATAAAAATGGCTTCAGAATTCCTCCTTGTAGCCATGCAACAGGAGGAGTGGGCAGGAAGGAGGCTAATTTCATTCTCAATATGCTAAAGTCTAGTTAAGCAGTGCATCTGATGCCCAAACGAGCCCACTGCTGGGAGATCTAATAGTTAATTACTACAATTTTGCATCAGAAATTGCTTGAAAGGATATTTGTGCATGACTCAAGATCAGTGTGGAATGATTTATCGCGCCTAGCCATAACAGTAGACTTGTATCCTTTGTTACTGTAACATCATTGGCAAGCACAAGGCTAAATGGAACAACCACTGCTTTTCCTTTCAGCTATAGCTTACTTCCCACTAAAGTGGAAGTGCGGATGATGAACAACTGAAGCACAGAGGATTTTACAGCTCAAGTGAGTATGGGATTAAACTGATGCTCCTTCAAAAGAAAGGGACTGTACCTGTGCTAAATACATATACAGCTATGATGTATACTATAGAAAAATAACTTTTATATTAGTTCAGTGTCAGCTAAGGACATTGGGAACATGTTTTTCAGAATTTCATTATTTCATGATAAAATTAACACCCATCCATTGAAAAATTAATTCATTTTTAAGTAGTACAGAATGGTTATATCACTTTTTATTTTCCTGGAGTTGCCTGCATTTCAGGCCAATGATTTTGATGTATCCTGGGAAGTTTGAATATATCTGAATTATTCCTGATTTTCTGAACCACTTCTACACAGGATACTAATGATGGTCAGAAAAGGGGAGGGCCATGCAGAAAACCTTCAGAGAATGAGGCAGGGGTACTTGTACAGAACCACATATGGGATAGAAAAGTTGCAGTATAGGTGTATTGCTTCCTTCCTCTCTTTGGGATCAGCATGGGGACAAGAAGTTGGCCAGCAGGCACCACTTGTGGCTGCTCTGGTCTTCTTGAAGCTGAGGCAGGCTGAGAGAGCTTGGCAGATCAGGAGGTAGATGCTGCTGTTGGCGCACAGCAACACAAAATGGGTAGAGTCTGATCAAGATGGAAGTTCTCAAGCCAAGAAGAAAACAGCTGCTACTGCCCACTTAGATCCTCACCCGAGAGTTCACTCTTTCCAAAACAGGCAGGCTGAAACTCTGAAACTTCAAGTTCACTTCTAACACTGGGCCAAATTGGCCCAGAACATGTATAGTGCTATATATGTGCAACAACAACTGGATACTTTTAGGTTAGGAAACAAAAAGGGAGAAAAATCCAAAGTAGGGCAAAATACTCTTTTTTAAATCTCAACAGGCCTTCCTCCTCCAGTGATCACTGCTAAAATTAAATTGAACTGCCACGGCAAAAGGTTATTATTCTAAATTAGAGTGTCTTGTCAGTGAGCAGAGAAATGGTGGGTTGCAAAATGATGCACAAACAACCTTTCCCCTTTTTTAAATTCACCAACTCTTTTTAAATGGTTCTATTAAAAATACGTATTTTTGCTCTACCATCTATTTAGAAAGCAATTTTCTTCTGGATGTGAAGAAAATAACTCTCTTTGAACACATGAAGATGCCTAAAAATAACAGCCAGCTCCAGTGCTTTGCATTATGCATTTAAGATTATTTAAAACAATTTGGGTTACAGAGGGAACTGAAAGGGCTGGATTACTTTGCTTAAATCATAGATGTACATAAGGAAGGTGACATTTGTCTTTATCTCATTAAGCTTGATAATGTACCTTATATCAGCTAGCTGGAGGTAGTTTGCTTTCTCCTGGACTATGCAGTGGTTCCCATTTCTAAAATTTCACTGTTGTTGCTTACTCAATTCAACCACAGAAAGTTGAGAATTCTTCTAAATAATGTAGACTGTGAATCTACTTCTGCTTTCTTGGATGTAATCCCCATGAACCAGGGTGGGACTTACTCCCAAGTAAACCTGCAGAGGATTGCACAGGTCATCTCCTAGGTATCCCTGTGCGTATTGCAAAACTATTCATTCATCCAGAGTACTTTGCCAGCCAAAGCACACACAGCCATAACTTTTGCCCAAAGCCAAAACCTAAGCTACCATTTTTATGTTGTTTTATTGCTCTGAAGCAGTTGTACTCAGCCTTAAGAGCAACTATGTCTGAGTTGTACTCAGCCTTAACAACAATATCCATCACTTTTCCATTGAACTCTCCTGCCTCTTCATCTTCATTACATCTTAAGTCTTCACACAGTCCTCAGTACCGTTGCACAGTGCTAAGAACAGAAACTGACTGCCTGAGGTTCTGGATATTCACAGTGGGGCCATCCCACCTAATGGAACTACAGCTGGGAACAACCTTAAGAAGATCGGGTGCTTTGTTCTCCTCCTCTCCCAGTTATTGCGATTTCTAAGTTGCTGTTACAGCAGGCAACATCAGGCCAACCTAGAAGCTGGCACAGAGTTGTGCAAAAGGGAGAAGATTTGTGAATTGCCTACACTGAGATATATTTCTCCCTGCTACGATTGTTTTTCTGCCAAATCTAGCAAGAAGATACCTTTCTTTCAACATGGTTTCAAAGGCATTTCTTTAAACCAAATTTAGTAGAGTTTTTGAAAAGAGAAATTAACATACAAGAATAGATCAGCTTGTAAATAAAACTGGAGAAACAGTATTTGGTTTAATAATATCAATGCATTTGCTTATCAAAAAGTTTCCACCAACATATAACAAACTTCTTTCAGGATGCAGCTTTCTAAGACTTACATTTAGCAGCTGTTCAAAGGCATAACTGAAACCTTTTTTGTAATCAGTGATCCCTTTTGCTTGGATTTTATTGACAGCTTCTTTCAACTTTTTCTTATTCCTCACATTAGCTTGTACAAGATGGTTGAAACAACTGACATTCTGAGCATTTTCATTGAACTGAAAGAAAGAAAAAAAGTGGAGGTTAAACACAACTCAATGAAACACATGAAAGATTATACCGAACAGTTGTATATGAATGAATGATGAAGAAAATTATACAAATTAGTCCACACAGTAAATGACAGGTGTTTATCACCTGTGTATTTCAGCTGGATCAAAAAATCTGACTAAGTTCATCCTAGAAGCTTCCATTAACCCAATTAGATTTGGGGTTATTGTTTTTTTATTTTGAATGACCAACCAAACATGCCAATCCTGAATTACTTCTGAAATGCCCCAGTTACAAAAACAGGTGAGTAGGTGAGTTTGCACTGCTCCTTTTTAAAAGCTACTCTTGGGATTAGAAAATGAGCCATGCCGTTCTTTGGATCAAGACTGCTACTGATCATATGTCCTTTATATATATAATTTGAAATGTAATCATGGTTAGCACCCCTCCTCAGTGGAGAACAACTTGCCCACTTTGCTGCGGGTTGATTAATATTCCTGGAGGTGGGTGAACATGGCAAAAGAAGAATAGTTTTCTAATAGATACAACTATCAAGTTAACATTAGCTCCAGTGGACAAGTAATGTAGTGGATATATCCAAGGTCAGGTCAGAAAATGGTCGGCAACCATAGCTATAAGGAAAAAGAATGCAGAAGGTTATCTTTCATTAATCTGAGATGCAGTAAACTAAAGAACTGAATTTCTGTATTTTTCTGTCTATAAGATGCCGCCACATATAGGACACCCCCCCACTTTTCCTACCCATTTCCGGCGAACAAACTGCTGCCGTGCGGGCACACACCACTTCACTGCCCCCCCCCCCCCGGTGCCTTGCTGCCCCCCTGCCTGCCATACTGCTTCACCACCAGCCCACCTGCACTCACAACCACCCTGCCCATGCCGTTTCGCCGTCCCCCTGCGCACCGCCCCAGTCTCCCCCTCCCCACAGCATGCCCAGGGGCCCCCGTGTATAATATGCACCTTCATTTTTAAGTAAATGTTTTTAAGAAAAAGTAGCATCGTATACACAGAAAAATATGGTAGCTTGGACTCCAGACTAAGTGTTCCTTCCTCCTGTAGTATCAATTACAACACCACATTCAAAATGGTGCACTCTCCAAGGCACACTCACAATACGATCTTTGCCACAGTCATTTCAGAGAGGTGGCTGCTTTAAAACAGCAGTGTCTAATTCAAGAAGAAGCCCTGTCACTTAAGTCCAGCTACTGAAATGTCTTCATGTGAAGTGGGAGTGGAAGCTGATGTTTAACACACATATTTAGGTGGCATGTTGCTCTTTCTTGCTCTGTTAGAAAATGAATGAATGGTTCCTTGGTCCACATGTGAACATCATAGCATGGGATAAGAGGGAGGGCCAGGCCTGCTGAGGCACTTAAGAAGCTGCCTTACCAAAGTCAGGCCACTGGTTACTTACTGGGTTTACTTACTGGGTTTTTTCAAGCCCTATCTGGAGATGCTGAGAATTGAACCTAGAACCTTCAGCATGCAAAGATTCTTCTCTATCCATTGAGCTCTGTCCACTGAGCATCCATAGCCTTCCGGTGGATGTCATCTGGACTTGAGAGAGATGGTCTAAAGAAGGAAACCTGCTGCACGAACTAGACACACACCTTCCCCCAGTGTAGGACTGTGCATTATCAGGATTTTAAAGGTGGCAGGGCATATATGTATAGCACATTTTCCAAGTTAATACATTTTCCCCCATTCTGTGGATTATCATATGGAGAATGTCTGGAAAAGGATGTTTTGTGGATTTTGGAGGCCTTTAGGAACACATTTTGGAACCTTCAGCAGACCAAGAAATAATCCATGTATCTGTAAGCTAGTGTCATTGTTTGCTTGCTTGCTTGCTTGTTTAATTTCTATACCACTCATTAATCCAGACAACCCACTATCCCATGTATGTATACATGTATGTATGCATGAAATTAATTTTTACCCTGCTTGTCCAATGAAAATGGTGCTCAGGGGAGCTATCCATTGCATTCCTCATCTACAGAACAACAAATAAATTCAGAACAACAAATAAATATTTTGGATCAGATGCATTTACCACATTGGCATATTCTCTACTATCCCCTCAACAGAACTCTTGATCATGTTCAAGAAGAGGGCCTGATCAACGTCCAACAATCTATCCACTATACCCTGTACAACTCATAGAGTCATTCAGCATTTTTTTAAATCTCTGCTGTAACTTTATTTCTTAGTATCAAATCAGCAAGCTTACTATGATGACTTTACTACAAAAAGGAATAGTGCCTAAAGCCATGTAGGCTTACAGCAGTGACACTGCTGTCTCTCTGTGTGTTTTTTTTAAAGCACCATATTCTAATAAACTATTCAGGCATTCAGATTAAAAACTGCCTGGTTTTACAGCTTAAGAATTACATGAAATATGTGTTTGAAATTATCTCATATTTCAGAGGATCCCAAGGAGTTGCCAAACATTTTGACTTTGCTATTACTCTCTGCTTCTAAAAAGCTAGCAAAATACAAATGAAATGTGGAAATTGATTCCCTTCATCTTCAAATGGAGATCTAAATTGCCTCTCTTTAAACCAGTGATCCTCATGCATTGAGGCAGTCTGAAAGAAATAAGACCTTAATTCTCCAGTCCAACACAAGTGATATTAGGAGAAAATCCAATAATAAATGATGCCTATTAGCCTTGTCATGAAGGAGTGTTGCTTTTCTAGTTGCTTTTTCTAGCTTAAACCACCAGGTGGCAATCTAGTAAAATAAGTATGCTCCAACAGGGCTTTAAGCTTTTTCTAAGGGAAAGCTTTTAATTCCTTTCTAAATTCCTTCTACTTAGAACATCAGGCTCTGTCCTAAAGCCTATCACAAAGGACAGCGATCAGCCCAAGACTTGGTGGAGCAATAATACAAATAGTTCATCTGAGCATGTGTAGACCTCATTTTGTTCCCATTTAAGAAACTAGAGAAACTGGATTTGAGATTAAAGGAATAAGGTTTCCAGGTTGTGCCTTTACCCAATCTATATAATGCTTGGAGCTGTGCTGTACACACCCCTCCCAGTCATATTTTCTGCCTGCATGATAAAGGGTGAAATTGTATGCATGGCTAGGCAGAAAGAAGTCTTGAAACTCTCAGAATTCCCTAGCCAGAGAGGAGTTCTGGTAGTTATAGGACTTTTTTGTCTAAATATGCATAGGGTTGTGGTTTAAGGCAGTTTGTCGTATGAATACCCTCCCATTAAGATGTGGGGTTCTAGCATAATACATGCCCACATTGCATATTCAGCAACTGATGCTTTGCCTCTATAAAATAGTAGACATATGTAATTCATCTTGCTTTATGTCTAGACATTTTTCTGCCATTCCGTTTGCTGGCATTGCACATTCAACAAAGAACTTTCGCAATCTGTTATGTTTCTAAATACACATTTCAATGTGAATTTTTTCTTTGCAGCACCCTTGGGCAATTACTTTTCACCCTGATAACTACTGCATAAACATGACCAAATTAACATGCATCAAGAACAAACCCCATCCCAAACCAGGGAGAGGTATCTCTGTCCTGCTGCTTGCCTTTTGGCCTGCAGCCCTGGCACAGAACAGCACTGTGAGACCAGAAGAGCATCTTGGTATATGCTGTATTTGCTAGCAGTGTTCTCACACCTTCAGGAGACCTTCATAAGAACATAAGAAGGGCCCTACCAGATCAGACCAAGGCCCCATCTAGTGCAGCATTTTGTTCACACCGTGTTCCATCAGCTGTCCAGGACACACGTGGAACAGAGCCCTCTCCCCACGTCCTCCAGCAACTGGTTTACACAAGTGTATTGTCTCTGATGCCAGAGAAAACACAGTCAGTGATAGCCTTCCTCGCCATGATTTTGCCCAATCCCCCTTTAAAACCATTCAAATTGGTGGCCATCCCTGTATCTTGGGAGTGAATTCCAATCCTACGATGTGAAAAACTACTTCCTGTTAGCTGTTCTGATTCTCCCATGAATCAGCTTGCAATAGGGTACTGGAGTAAAGCACTGGTGCAGCAGGCAAAACACTCAATTCTATGCATTTAACTAGTGCAGAAAATCAAGGACTGTAAGATGTCTAGGACGAATTAACAACAGCACAATCCCATGCATGACTACTCAGGAGTAAGTCCCACTTCAGTTAGTTCGGTGGGATTTACACCCAGGTAAATGTGTGTAGGTTTTAGAAGCTATACCAACAGAAAGTGAATTGTGTCTGGATAATGACTTCCAACACATGACTCTGATACATGGGGAAATCCTATACCTTTAAACTCATTCAAAAGAAAGATATTGCGGCATTCAGCTATTGCCTTGGGAATACAGAAATGTGAAAATAGATAGCCAGCATGTTGCTAGCCTAATCAGATTTTGCTGCGGCTGATTTTTCAATCTACCAAGGGTTGTTGCGGTCTTGCTCCTACCTCTATGGCTAAAGCAGCTTGATGACCCAGCTGTATCTATACATATTAAATGAGCAGTAGTGAAATATATCTAATTCCAAGAGGATTTTCCTTGTAACTAAATCCAGCTTTGCTCATTTCCTTTGTTTGGGTACGCATGTCTGCATGTTCAGTAATAGGATCTTAGCCATTACTGGCATTTCTAAACCCCACATGCATTTGAGCAGCTAGATTGAGGTATTGCTTTTGAAGGAGCTTTGGTGAACAAAAGGGGAAAGAGTGTTCATTGCAAGACAAATCCTAACATGTATTCCAAATCAATGAAGGATCAGGAGTAAGTAGGAGTGGAACTGGAAAAGCATGAGCAGTTTACTGCTTATGCAACAGAACTGTCTCCTTTCCTCCTTCCAAATTTACAAAGGGGCCTGAAAACACACACACACACCCCACTGTTGCTGGGAATGCATTGGATAGGGTGCAATGGAGCAGATAGCAAAGGGTTAACTGCTTTTCTGGCATTAGCCAAGGACCAACAGAAAAGAAGGGGTAGGGGACCCACTAAAGAAGAGGAAATTCCCAGTTCCAGAACACAGCTTTTGCTTGCAGAACCTCTACGATGTAATTCTGCACACTGCAGCTCATGAGTAAGTCCTACAATTTCCAGCAGGACCAAAGGATTTGTAGAATTAAGGTTCTGAATGGCTTGAAGATCCAGAGATATTTGGCAATTCCAAATTAAGACTAAAAGGACAGCTTGAGTTGCAGTTGTTGAAAGCAACTGCATATACGTTAGAATGCTATATAACAATAAGTGGCATCCAATTCAGTTAATGCCCACCTATTACTAGAGGCAGCAATATAGTAGTTCAGAGAATATCAGTAACTAAATCTTTAATGCCCAGGGAGAGAGGGAATATGGACAGGAGCAGGAAGGAGTGATTCCTACCCCTGCCAGTATTAGTGTCTGAAGATTACTTTCAATCTGCGCTATATTCTAAGTCACTCTGGACACTATTTTCATTTGGAATCCCAAACTATCATCTCCAATTGGCTGATGGTGCATGGAATAAGTATATTTCAATCATTTTCCTTCTAATGCAGCCTTTTCAATAGATTGAAAAGAAAGCAAAGCTAACCGAATGTATTTATTTTTGTACATTAACTTAACAAAATTTGTAAACGTTTGCATAAATGTGACAGAAGAAATTTAAAATATAAACCAAAAATGTTGGAGAAAGCTAAACAGACATGGTTTTAAATCAATATGCAACAGCTACTTCTTGCCTGCTTATTTTTACTGTAGCATAGACATGAGAGTGCTGTTTAGAATGGGACCCGAGTGTGAGATGAGGTCCATCAAATACTCTGGATGGGGTGCACTTGAAGGAATGGATTCATAGCTTGGGGGTCTTCCTTGAACCATTTCCATTCAGGTGGCCTCAGTGGCACAGAGTGCCTTCTACCAGCTTTGGCCCAGTAGCACCCCTATCTAGATAGAGGTAGTCGGGTTTTAGTAATCTAGGCTCTGATAATCTCTACATTAGGCTACTGCAATGCACTGTACATGGGGCTGTTCTTGAAGACTGATCCGAAGATGCAACTTGTGCAAAACAAGACTAATGACTGGGAAAAGAAGTACATTCTTGTCTCAGTGCTTCCAAGCCCAGTTCAAGGTGTTGGTTTTAACCTATCAATTCTTCTATGGCTTGGGACTGCAAACACTTAATGGAGTGCTTTTCCCAATCGTAGCCAGGAATGCTCCAGAAACTACATCCGATGGAGGCTCAAAGGAGGCAACAAGGGGAAAGGTCTTCTCAGTGGCAGCCTCCAAGTATGGATTGACTTCCCCACTGAGACCACCTGGAGGCAACACTGTCGTCCTTTCAGTGTCAGGTAAAGACAACCCTCCATGTAGAGGCATTTAAAGATACCTAAAATTATCTAAAGGCTTAATAGGGATGCCTTAGTCTGGTGTTTTCAACACATCTATATTGTATTACATACCAATTTAGTTATTGTGTTTTAATTTTTAAACAATGCTTAAATTGCCCATGGCAGATTTTCTAAACTGGTTTTTACTGTATCAGGGCCCTGTTTAGAAAGTCCTGTAACTTTCAGGAGGGTTGGGAGGCATAATGCCCAAAAATCTCCTCTTGCCAAGCATGCATTTATTTCCAGTTCCCAAAATTGTAGCACAGGTTGTCTGAAGTCCAAGCCATCTCAGTCGGACCATGGACTTATACCTCTCCGTTTGTGCACAGTGCCTTCCTGCAGCGTGTCGATGTCTCTTCCTCTGCAGGCTACCATGTGAAGCACATTTCTCTGGAAACCGCAGCTTGCCCACAATCATAAACAAATTATGCTCTCTCTGTCTACATGAGAAACCAAGTCTCTAAATCATAGCATGCTGGGATTGAATTGCAACCCCTATTATCTACCACTTACAGCTATCAAAGCATATAACTAGATTAGTGGGCAAACAGCTGTATCGCGCATACATTTAAGCAAAGGGCTCCCTCTCTACAACAAAGGACAGCACTTCAGATAAGGGAAAGGCAAATTCCAGGGGAAATTAGAACACATTAATCCCCAACAGTCCTTACGTGGCTTCAATACCTCCTGCAGCCTTTTCCTCCCTGGAATTAGGAAATGAAAGGCTTGCACAGAAGGTATAGGGTGAATGTGATTCAACAACCTGGATCCCCCACTCTACTTTCACCTTGTGTCATAGGAATTCTCACAATATCTAGCATGGCTGAGTCAATACCTGCTGCTTAAGAAATGCTTGATATGTGTAAATCTCATTGACTCAGGCAATGGCACTGATATTAAGGTTTTTGTAAGAGGACAGCGTGGAAGCAGAGTATGTAGCTCATTTCTTGTTGCTCTTGAGAATGTCCAGCATCTGATTACATGGGCTCCTTGCAAGGGGGAGTGGGATATAAACCAAATAAATGTAATAACTGCAGCAGTAACATTTTTATGAGGACTGTATTATGGCTAGGGAGGTACATATTCCATGAGCCTACAGATGTACAAGACTACAGTTGTGCATACTAATTCTGGTATTTCTTTTTTAAAACCTTTGGGTTCAGAAGTGCTAAATGTTGAGGTTGGTTCTAGAGGTGGAGGGAGCCGGGTTGGAAGCAAGCAGGGAGGCCAGATTGACAGCCATGCCATCTGTGCCCATGTGGTCAATGGCTGAATTGCCAGGGCAGAATCAGCAGATTCGTAAGACCAGGTGGAACTCCATGGGACTCTTCCATGACCCATGCCAAGCTGGTAGCTCAAATGTCACCCTCTGGTAATCTCCAGTGGTTGTGGGGTTCCACCAAAGGGGTGGCTAGCTATGCTCTCCTCTGGGAAGCCATGTTCTTTCCCTATCACCATTCCTTCCCCTCCCTTTTTCCTTGTGTGTCACGTGCTCACAGGTTGGTCACGTGTTCACCACTGCCTTCAGTGGTGCTCTGTTTGTATCTCAAAGGAAGCTTGCTTTGCTCAGCCTTTCAAAACCAGCAGGAGAAAACCCACAAAAACCTGCTTTGCTATGTCGATTTTGGACTGAGCTGGGTGTTTTATTTGTTCTGCTACATACATTTCTATCTTAAGAGTAACTGCAATTTAGAAATTAAAATCCCTTTTTATTCCTGCTGTGTCATTAATAGTACTCTTTGGTTACAATGAGCTTTAGTTTCAGGTAGGGCTGGGATGAACAGGGAAACTGCTTTTGCTGCCTAAACCACATATGCAGATTAAATGAAATAAGAGAAGGCTGGAAAAGATGACAGCCTCTCTGATTATACAGAATCATTTCAATCAAAGCAGTAGAATGATTAAAAAAAAAAACACCTCTGCTCTACAATCAAAATTACTAAGCCAAAGCTATTTTGTTCTTGCTGTGATAGCCCGAAGTGGAACTCCTGGCGCATTGAAGTTCTGAGTCTCCGTTTCTTATTCGCAAAATGGAAGCGGAAGAAGGGAGCGGAAGATTTCTACTGAAATCCACTCAGCCATAACTACTCCAATCAACTATCATATAATATTTATGGAGATATGCAGGTTTAACATTATATGCTATTTAAATTGAATTGTCATCATCCACTTTTCTCTAGCTGTTTATGACAAGACTGCACACCATTCTGGGATGGCCATAATACCAGTATAAAACCTGCCCCATGCTGTTAAACACCTTTATTGGCAATTTCCCTTCCCCTGAGAATTAATTCTTTGAGTCAAAACTTCTCTGACATCCACAGCAAAGTATTCTTTGAAGAAGCAACTTTGGCAAAAGATATGAGAAGAAGAGAGAACGCCGGCATGCTGATGCACAGGTTTGGTCACATTTTTCCTGCAGAGAGTTATTTAAATGTAAAATCCCAGTGGAACCAGGGGGGTTCTCACTTCTAATCTGGTGCCACCTCATCTCCCCACTCCACCTCATTTGGCCAAGGATCTGGGGAGTATTCAAGTATTAAGTATTCAAAGAGCATCCCAGAAAAAAGAAGAGAAAATCAAAGAAAAACAAAGCTATAAAAGTGTAAATACAAGATAAATTCTAGCTATAATTGAACATATACTAGAAAGTAATTAGTATCTGAGATGCCAATGAAAACTAGGAAATTGGGAATGGGTCACAATGAAAGTTATCTGTGGCTGTTCATTCGATCCTATTACAACCTCCAATCCAAGGAACAACCTTAGTTACTCCACACAGTCCAAGATCCTTTTCAGTGACTTTTTCCCAGAAAGAACAACAGATGTTTTGGCAGACTCTTCGACTTCTAATGCATCTCTGCTGCTCATTAGAAGACAAAGGCCGATAGCATTTTTATACTTTTCCCTTCTGAGATGAACAGCAACAAACACTGGTTGGAAGATCAGCAGTTACTGGTCAAATTGACAAGGAAAAAGAACTTTCACTATGTTAGTGAGATTGATTCATGCCATAGAACCAATCTTGATGCCCTTTAGCTCTGGGCCAAGTCAAGACTCGTATATAGTCCCTGGTTTAAAAGGAAAAGAAAATTGGTCCTAGGCCTAGTGGTGGGAGACACTGAAGAACTCAACCTTCTTGTGCGCAACAGACCTTGTCAATTCAAGAACAGAAAGTGGGCTGAATTAGAGATGGGAATTGTGTGGCTTCTGTTTTTGAAGCAGGCTGTGATTGGGTTGAAAGAGGCCAGGTGGGTTAGGGGTTGAAAGGGGCTTTTTCAAAAGGAAATTTGGCTAAAAGATAGCTGCAGTCTACATGGACTGTGGCAAATTTCATTCCCTTCTTTTAAACATATGCAAATCATCACTTCTTTTATATTGTTATTTATTTTATATTGTTATTTTTGTATTTTATTGTATTTTATTTTGTGCTGTGAGCCGCCCCGAGGCTTTGGCAAGGGGTGGTATAGAAATGTTTTAATAAATAAATAAATAAATAAATAAATAAATAAATAAATCACTTGCTTTAAAAGCAGAAGTCCATGTGCTGGCTTCACACACACTGAAGGGGATCAGCACCAGGCTGGAAGGACTGGAATCTGGGGGCTCATTGTGCCAATCTGCTGGAGTTAGACCCCCCCCCTCCACACACACACAGAAGACTCCTCACACTTGCCTAGCTGAAATTGTGCAGAGCTGATAGTAGCTTCAAGGTAGGGAGCAAATTTAGAGAACTGCAATAGGAAAATAAGAACTTTAGGGCTTATTTGACCTTATTTGCACTCTGTGCCTGCCCCTAAATTGACGATGTCTTTGTCTATGATTGGCTCTTCCATACCATGCTTGGTTTGGCCCTGAATGTCTATAGGATTTGGCAACACCATTTAAAGATAGCTAGTAGCCTTTTGGTGATTGTCTCTCATTATTTTTAAAGCAAAAATGTCACTCAGCTCTCCCTTTTCAGTGGATTACCATTGACATTGGACAGCTTAACAGAGAGGGCCAGAGTAAGAAACTGAGCCCAGGATGAAACACGTTTACATTTCATATAAAAATCCTTGATGCAGAAATCCATCTTTTTATTGTTACTCTTAAAATAGCATGCTCATTAATGACTCTATAATGGCACTAGATGACTTTTGTCCTACAATACGGTGTTGAACCTCCTTCAACCAGAAGGTTGAATTCTATTTCAGAGAAGCTCTTTGTTGCCACATATTAGTGGTAGGCAGGGCCAAAAGAAAAGGAGGATCAAATGCAACCACATTTTAGCTTTAAACTCTTACTCTTATTGCCTGTAGCTAAACCTTAGAAGAGGCAACTTGGTGTTTTAATGTAGAAGAAAAATGTGCAAAAGTCAAGAAATACACAAACAATGGGTGGTTGGGAGAAAGAGGAAAATGATGTGGCCATTTGGGGAATCCTAGAGGTCCAGATCATGCCCCAAGTCTTAGGTTCTACAGTCCTGACCTACAACTCTCATTTGCCTTGGACGGGAAAGGTAAGAGTAAGGGATGATGGAAGTTATTGTCCAAAACTTCTGAAAAGCCATATGATGCCTACCTTCACCCACTATAATTACTCATCTCTATCATCAACATCTTCATCACTGAAATTGCAAGAGCTTAACCAAGCAAATTTGCTACTAACTCTTCTATATGAGAAATGCTCACCAGACACCACAAAGTACACTGAAAATGAATGTTACCACTATACTCCCTTAAAACTAAGGGACTAAGTGACTAAAAACTAAATATAGTGAAGATCTGCAGAGCACATCTTCCTTTGGGCTTCTCATGGCTACAGTTAAAAACTAGCAATCTTCAATACACATGCATTTTCAATTAATTCCAAAATAAAACATCTGGATATGATTTCTGTTCATTATAGATGTATACAATATACTAGCTTGTCTTTCATTCCCTCCAAATTCCTAAAATTGTATGTACAGCCAGAAGCGTGGCTTCCAGATCTAGGAAAGTGATGATACAACTCTACATGACTCTGGTGTGCCCAGAACTGGAGCACTGTATCCAGTTCTGGGCTCCACATTTTTGGAGAGACATAGCAAGGTTAGAATCGTTTCAGCGCAGGGTCACAAGAATGGTAGCTGGGTTGGGGGGGATCACATATGAGGAGAGATTGAGGGAACTGGGTCTTTTCATCCTGGAGAAGAGGAAACTCCGAGGGGATCTTTAAGCAACTTAGAGATATGTGGGGGGATGTCATGTAGAGGAGGACTGTGACCTGTTCTTCCCTGCAGTGGAGGGCAGGGTATTCCAATGGAGCAAAGCTCAAGAAATGAGGACTCAGGTTGGACATCCAGAACTTCTTGATGTTAGGGCCCCTAGCATATGGATTGGGCTTCCAAGGGAAGTGGAAGGGGTCCCATCAGTGAGAGTGTTCAAGGAAATACTGGACAACCACATGTTGAGGATTATATGAGCAGAGCTGGCTGGAGCTGGGGATCAGACTCACTTTGTTTCTATGCTTCTAAAATTGATTCTTTTTTAATTTACATTAATTTTCTATAACACTGTATTTAACAAAATAATGGCAACTCTAATTTTAATACAGAAATTATGTTTCTAAGTACTTTTGTGTATGGCTAGCTTGCAAAGAGCTTTCTTGGGCTGCTGTTTCTGCATTAAGAGAAGAAGAGATGGATACTCACTGAAACAACATTCACAAAATCATCATCAGACAAAGTTTCTAACATCTCAGTGACGGACGTTCGGATCAACTTCAGTGTCAATCCACTGACACTACCACTCCTGCAAATGAGTTAAAAAAAATATTAAGTTGATTCAAAGTTAGCAGTTTATGCTTTACAAGACAGTTTGTATATTTTTGAATACTCTAAGACAGAGGTGGGGACCTTTAGACCTGTGGCCAAACAAGCATTTCCAGGTTCCTCCATTTGGAATTCTGGAGTCTCTTCAAGACAATGCCCCTATTCTAGGTTATTGATTGTCTTTCTTCCTCCCTGCTCCATCCACCAACTAAAAGTGGATGGAGCAAAACTTGCACAAACTGAGGGAGGAGACAAAAATGTATTTTTTCCTGTTCTGTGAGGTAAGACCTTTTCCACAGGGTTGCTTGTCCTTAACACATGCCCCCAATCCTGGAACATATCCTAGGGAAAGAGTTTCACACCACTGTGACAGCAAGCACTGCTACCAGGGAAACATTTTTTGTTCTCATAGCCTGATTAAATGGGGCACATTTAGATATATTTATATTTGTCTCCATGTCAAAGACATTTTTTAATAGAAAAGCAGTTTAGAAATTTCAAAATTAATTGCACCTTCTGATAAAAATTCTTTGTAACATTTTTTCTTCAATAGGGACATATTTATCTGCTTTGAAAAGCACTAATTGCTATATGCACTGTGGAGACAAAGTACAATGAAATATAGCTTCCCGCATTACAAAGAAATATATGAGAGATATGAAAAAGTCATTCTTCACATATTCCTTGGCAATGGCCTTCACAATGAAAGATAAAACTAAGTGGCTTTCATCAAACACCACCCCCAGATCAGCCTTCTGATTCTAACAAAAAGCTTCTGGGAGGGTATTCAGGTTGCTCAATGAGAGATGGCAGCTTCAAATTTATTAGGGTACAGCACAATATTTTTTCATTAATACTGCAAAACAGCTGGTGGAAAAATAAAATGGCAAATTGCTATTTCTTCTCCCCTCCCCTGCCAAAAAAGAAAGAAATACTAATACTACTAATAAAATGCCATTTTAACCTGCGATGTTTACTCATCTTGGGTTTTAATTGTTTTCTTTCCCATTCAAACAGTCTTTGAAAAACAGAGAAAGCGAGAAATGCCAGATAAATGAAATAATCCCTTATGAGTGGTGGATAAATAATGTATGAGCCATATTTAAAAAGGGCTGGCACGGAGATGACAATGCAGCGATGCTCAACTGGATCAAAAGCGTTGGAATACAATTCCAAGGCCTTGCCGGAGCGCACCTCCCTAAGGATTCAAAATTGCACTTATAAATTCACCAGCAATTGTGCTGCTTCGGTTCCCGTCATTTCTTCCGCATTTCATGAGATGCAGTAGCACAGGGAGTTTGAACCTCTTGCAGCTCAAAGGCTGAATTCCATCTTGGGGAAGCCGCTTGAGTTCACACTCCAGTGTGTAGGCAGGGCCCAAGGCAAAAGGGGGCAAGGTCCTTATGTATATTTTACCTGAAAGTTCTTATTGCCAGGGAATAAGACTTAGAAGAGACATTGCAACATGCTAGTGACCAACATGTTCCTACAACAATGGACCAAGATACACTCTGTGTATCTTTTTGCGTGTATCTTTTTGTCATCAAATGGAAGGCAGCCTCCAAGAATGCCTGTACCAGTGAGTGTGTGTGCGCATGGGGTTTGCTTATGCCTTTCCTGTCCAGATTTCCCAGTTCATCTTTATCACTTTCTGCACCATTTCTGTGTGTGTGTGTGTGTGTGTGTGTGTGGAGGGGTGTACTCCAATCCCTTTCCCTTGTGGGGCAAAAAACAGCTTGAGGTTACTTTTGGTTAGAAAATGTAAAGAAAGAAATGAAGATAAGACAGATGTGTTTCTTTGGGAACTGAATTTCAACTGATTTCCCTGGGAACTGAGATGCTGACCAAAAAAACAATCAAGCTTTTGCTGTTGGTGGCATATTACAAATTCATGAAGTATACTGGATTTCTTCGCATTTAAAAATTATGTTCTGGAGTCTTTTGACTTTTTTTTAAACACTGAGAAGATCAACAGTTTCCTACCCTCCTGTATGAACGCCTCAACTTTTGCCACTTACGCATCAACTAGAATGAGCATGTCTTTGGGTGATGCAGCTCCTTGGATGTACCTGAAATAAGATGACAGACAGGTAAGAAAGATAGACACCTTAAATACTGCACTGACTGGCGCTTGACCTACAAGTCACAATCTCAGAAAAACAAATCAAGAGTCTTACTATTGTATCCCAGCAGAAAACAGAAGCAAACACTTATTTTCTCTTTAGGAATCTTCCTTCTGGATAACCCATGGGTCAGATACCGGCTGGTAATGCTGAAGATATTTAGATACACTTTGGCAACACAAAAGGTGGAAGACTCTGATAAAGAGGTGCTGGTCTCAAGTTTACTTGGTAACTTACTCTTTTGCTCAGCTCTAGCAAGATAAACAGCCACTACAAAGTCACATATGTATGCATATGTCCATGTCTGTACAAGATGTGATGGAGAAGATTCCTGATGGTTTTATAGTTTGCTTGCTTGCTTTGTTTGCTAATTAGCAGCCCCACAGGGCCTCTTTGAAGACTGGGGAAGTGGCATTCTGGGAAAGAGTCTGTTTATCTCCATCCTTCTCTGTCCTTTCTCTAATCTAAACTGTCCCCACTGAGCAGCTCATGGAAGGTTTGGAGGGGAAACATTTAAAGAGCTTTCCCTCTCCTAAAGTAGCATTTGCCAAAAGTCAAAGCAGTGTCATGCGCTTGCTAATTAACAGAACTAAAAACGCAAATCTGCAAGGAACTCTAATTCTCTTCTTCACCCACACACAAAATGACAACCTTATTGCATGCTCCTCTCTGCAGAAATACAGTTCTCCCGAGTAAAGACTCATTTTAGTTTTATGAACTCTAAATGAAGCAAAAGGTTTTATTAAGCAATAAACCATAAAAATGTTATTTTATATATGGATAGTATCAATGTTCCCCAAACTGGTGCCTTCCAGATGCATTAGATTACAGCTTCCATCACCACCAGCCGACACTGCTGTTGTTACCCATGTTGGCTAAGGATAATGGAATATGTAGTCCAGCACATCTGTGCTGGAATTTCCTACACACATGTATTTCAAAATTAAAACAATTTTCATTTAATGCTGTCTGGAATACATCATACGAAGAATGTAAATTTATTTGGATTCATGTGCCTGAAAAATAGTGAAGAAAAAGAATAAAGCATGCACTTTATCAATGCATAATTTCATCAGACTCATAACGGTAAATCTTACCATGGTCTTCTACGGACATCATACAAATCTATCTTGTTCTGTGTTTGACTTTTGTCCACCCATGGAGAAGCTGAAAGAAATATGTTGAAGTTAATGACACAGTGGAGAACTATATTTATTACGCCTTTATACTTTAAGTGCTATGCCCACATTGTTTCACATCAACAGTGAATCACTCCAGCTTGAACAGTTAAATACATAACTCTCTGTACTGGTAGACCTTGGACTTTGATAACTCACTGTCAGACTGGACGAAGGCTGCAATCCTATACACGTGTACTTCACGGTAAGCCCAATGGACAGAGTGAGACTTACTTTTGAAGGAACATACATAGGATTGTGCTGTGAAGAAACAGACACATCCATGGAAAGATCAGAGTATCCATTGCTCTCGTAATCTTATTTGTGGATTACTTAAGATCCCCTGCCCTGGATGAACGTAAGTGTATGAACTCCGAGATGGAGGAGCATCCGTGAACTGGAGTAAGGCACAGCAGCAACAGATTCTGCCATCACTGGACCTTGCTGGATCCATCTTATATAGATGGATGTTTTTAGCTATCTAGATAAAGTGCTGGGGAGAGGGATGGAAAGAGCCTGGGGTGATAATAGGAACCAGTGCAGCTAGAGCTCCCCAGCATCTTTCTTCTTCCCCACCCCCTGGCACAGAGTTTCTGTAGTTTCTTCCACACAGGCAGTGATCAGAGTAGGGTGGGAACTTGAAGCACCAGTGTTGAAGCACTTCAGTGCTGGGTATCTGTAGATTCTTATGCCCCCCACCAAACAAAGTTGGGAGGACATAGGATTGCATGTCTCAATTATCTCCATTTACAGCTTCTTTGCTCTTCTTCAAAATTATGCTATGACATAAATCATGATGGATTCATTGCACAGATGGAGTAAGTTGACACAAAACAGCAGCATTTCCACACATGTTGTAATGTCAATAATGCCTTCTGAGGAAACAGATCAGATTCCAAAGAACTTTGCAATAATAATTTAGGTTTATGGGTCCTGAACATCCAGCAATCCTCTTTGAAAATGGGCTTTGAAAAGTAGGTTGGGATAACTAGTAAGGCTTTCTGCCACTTCACTGGGAGGAGCCGTTTCTTTTCTGAATCTCACTGAGCGCACTTACTGTAGCTCCTTGATTCCTAATAGCAATTTCAATTTAATTGGCTCCTTGCAAATGTGTCCTAAGGGCACAACTACACATTATAAAAAATGTGTGGCTGTCACTAACAATGGCCGTCCTCCTTCCTTGATAGCCCCACAAAGACATTCCATTTCTGTAGGTACAAAGGGCAATGAAATGTGTTTCCCAGCACCATCCTCTCCACCTGCAATCTCCCCTGGTCAACGAGAAGGCCTGCATCAATGCACTCGGCTGAACCTGGCTACTGGTGCCATTGCAGAACCTCCTTGCCATCAAGGTCATGGGTGCAGGGGGCCATGATGAGAACACATGTTCTGTAGCCATACTTGGTTAGAAACAATGTACACTCTAAGACAGCAAATGGCTGCTCCAACATATGCCACCTCTGATGTGTGTGTGCGTATGTGTGTATTCCCACTTGGGGGGGTGCAGTCACACCACAGACACATATCTGGAGCAGCAGTGCAGAGGCAGGAAGCCAGTCTGCTACAATTACTCTAGAGTAGAAAAGATACCACTGTTCATTAGGTCTTTGAAGGAATGTGTGTGTCTTCCCTTTGGCTGTGGACATTCAGCAACAAGGCCTGAATTACAGCAGTACTAAACTCTTGTTAACTGATTTATAAGTAAATTATTTCAAAACCTAAAGCAGAGAGTATCATTTTTAAGGACGACAAGCTCCTGTTTCCATGCATATGTGGCAGACCATTATGCCAATCTACAGAAAGCAGAGGCAAGATGAGAACAAGTCATTCATTTTTCATTTCTCTGGAGAACATGGCTAGAGGTTTCCTAAGTCTTCTTTACACTTAGCTCCAACGTTTTATATCACACAGACTTCATGTGGGGAGCTTAGTCTCCTTATCTATCTATCTATCTATCTATCTATCTATCTATCTATAATATTTATATCCTGCCTTTTTTCCTTGCAAGGAATTCAAGGCAGCCTACATAATTCTTAATCTTATCCTGATAACTTCTCAGTTGAGAGAGTCTGTGATTGGCCCAAAGTAATTCAGTGAACTTCATGGCCAAGTGAACCCAGATCTCCTGAGTCCCAGGCCTTCCTTAGCCACTACACCATACTGGCTCTGCACATTGCATTTTGTAAATACGAGAAGCTGTTCAAAATACAACCATGTAGAAAGTTGATTATAGGAAGTCAAGTTGCTATTCATGCAGTTTTCAGAAATTCTCAGAACTCTGTCATTGCTAAGCCTCTTCACATTTAATAAGAATCCAATTGTGTAGTAGAAATTTCCTAGAATGGGCTGGGGGCAGGGGCGGCAGCAGGGACTTATGATAATGAGGATGATTTTCCTAATAGACAGTTTCTATACTATACAAGCTGAGTGCAACTCAACTGGGATGAACCTTCTTCAACTGCAATGCTGCCTTGGGGTGCAGGGCTTTCTTTTAGACCTTTAAAGCAATCACATATTCACATTGATTTAACATCAGTCCCTGAAATTTCACGGCTAAGCTCAAAGCAATGCAGTTTCCATCAATTCCAATTCTGAAAGATCGTGCTGTTTTGCTACTTGTAAAAACATAGTGATGCAAATAGTCTCTTCCTGTCCAACAATTCCAGTTTTAGAATAGCAATTGACTCCTTTCCTGCACTTAGATTATATGTTCGAAACTAGGCGTGATGCACTGGCAGCTTGACAGTGCGCTTGCAGATCTCACAAAGCTGCTCAGCAGAGCACAGAGAACTGCAGTCTACATGTTGTAAAGGGAGAGATTCATGGCCATGCTTGTAAATAAGTAAGAACCTAATGTTTTTGACTTTGGCTGAATCATGTTCCAAGCTCTAGGTTTCTTCATAACTGAAGGTATTCAGACAGACTTTTCCTACAGACATGATGGCTTGTGAATAACTGATTCTCAACTTAGTCTTTGCTGTATAGCTAAAAATATATATTCATGACTATAATGCCTCTCTGTAAATTTCAGTGCAAACTCAGTGTAAATTATCCATTGGTGACACCCTATATATAGAAATAATTTCCCAGTGAGATTCACCTGGCATATGTTAAGGATATCTCAGGGGAGAGACACAGTAATTATGGGAGATTTCAATCTCCCGGATATTACTTGGGAGACTCACTCGGTGGTGACAGCCAGGTCATGTCACTTCCTAGAAGCTATAGAGGGAAGGTTTTTCACACAGAGGGTCTGAGAGGCGACGAGGGGGGGAAACATCCTTGACTTGATCTTGACCAATAGGGAGCAGCTGATAGATGAAGTACAGATTACTTCATCTGGATGCGAGTGATCACTCCATCCTTTGCTTTGAGATCAGGGGACTGCGGACGGGCAGCAGGTTGAGCACTAGAAGCTGGGACTTCAAGAGGGCCAACTTTGGTCATCTGAAGGCCAGATTGGGGAAAGTCTCCTGGGATAGGTTACTGGAAGGTAAGGGAGTTGAGGAGGGGTGGATAGCACTCAAAAGGGAGGTTTTGGAGGCGAAAGCCTTGACGATACCTCTAGACAGTAAGGTAGGGAGGCAGAGGAGAGTGCCTCCATAGATGTGAAAAGAGGTGGTTAGAGGAATTGGACGAAAGAGGAACCTCCATAGGAAATGGGTACTGGGGCAAATAGAAAAAGGGTATACCGGGAGGAGGAGGCCCGCTGCAGAAGGATTCTTCGCAAGGCTAAGGCTGATTACGAGCTGATACTTGCCAAGAATATCAAGAGCAAAAAAAGGGCTTCTTTCAGCATGTAAATAGGAAGAGGAAGGGGAGACAAGTGGTGGGACCACTAAATAAGGAGGAAGGAGATCCAGTGACTGATATGAGGGAACAGGCACAGATGCTAAATGACTATTTTGCCTCTGTGTTCTCCCCAAAGCAGGACGGGGGATATCCGCATAGGAGATTAGATGAGGCTGGGGACTTAGGGACACAGATTAAAGTCACCCCCCCCCCGAAGTCGAGGGGCTCCTCAGGGCATTGAACATTACAAAGGCGCCAGGCCCTGACGGGTTACACCCAAGAGTACTTAGAGAGTTGGCAGGGGTTCTCTCACACCCGCTGGCCTCCATTTTTGAGACCTCGTGGAGAACGGATGAAGTTCCAGAGGACTGGAGGGTGGCATCAGTGGTCCCAATTTTCAAAAAGGGTAGTAGAAGGGACATGGGGAATTATAGACCGGTTAGCCTTACATCCATTGTAGGAAAAACAATGGAAAGCCTTATAATAGAGAGAGATCTAGTGATGCTAGATAGGGAAGGGAGGCTGACAGCCACACAACACGGCTTCCGCGAAAACAGGTCCTGCCAGACAAACCTTGTGGAATTCTATGACAAGGTTTCACGATGGCTAGATGGAGGGGATGCAGTGGATGTGGTATACCTGGATTTCAGCAAGGCCTTTAACAAAGTGCCCCATGATATCCTGGTGGAGAAACTGAGGAGTTTTGGGATACACCAAAGCACTGTCTGGTGGATTAGGGCATGGTTGACTGACCGAAAGCAGAAGGTAAGCATTAGTGGGGAATCATTGGGATGGTGGACAGTGACAAGCGTGGTCTCCCAGGGCTCTGTGCTGGGGACGATCCTGTTTAATCTTTTCATCAATGACATGGAAGAAGGGGTGAACAGTCTGCTGATCAAATTCGCAGATGACACTAAAACTGGAGCAGTGGCCACAACTGAGAAGCAGGTACTCCAGATCCAAAAGGATCTGGACAGACTATGTAAGTGGGCAGGAGACAACAGGATGGCATTCAATGTGGATACGTGCAAGGTCTTGCACTTGGGGCATAGGAATAGCTGTCATAAGTACAGGTTAGGTGACAAGTGGCTGGAGAGCAGCACTTGTGAAAGGAACCTCGGGGTGCTGGTTGACTGCAGGCTAAACATGAATCAGCAGTGTGATGTGGTGGTCAAGAGGGCGAACGCCACCCTTGGTTGCATAGCCAGAAGTGTGGCTTCTAGATCAAGAGAGGTATTACGGCCACTCTACATGACTCTAGTGCGCCTGCAACTGGAGTATTGTGTTCAGTTTTGGGCCCCTCATTACAGAAAGGATATAGCCAGGTTAGAGTCAGTGCAGCGTAGGGCCACAAGGTTGGTGGCTGGTTTGCAGGGTATGCGGTATGAGGCGAGACTGAGGGAACTGGGTCTCTTCAGCCTGGAGAAGAGGAGACTCAGAGGGGATATGTTGGCAACATACAGGTATGTGAGGGGATGTCACATGGAGATGGGTAGGGACCTGTTCTCCCCTGCAGAGGAAGGCAGGACGCGCTCCAACGGAGCAAAGCTCAGGGAGCCAAGGTTCCATTTAGTTGCCAGGAAGCACTTCCTGACAGTCAGGACCCCGAGGGTGTGGAATGGGCTTCCATGAAAGGGCGTTGAGGCCCCATCGGTGCGGGTGTTCAAGGATAGGCTGGACGTCCATATGGTGGGCATGTCGTGAGCGGAGCCGGCTGATGCCGGAGGTCAGACTAGATGGCCTGGGAGGTCCCTTTCTGACTCGCTCTGTTTCTATGTTTCTATGCTATATTTTCGGTGCCAAGCAAAGGTTCTTATTCCAGGTATTTTGGAGATGCAGGTCTAAGTTATTATAAGGGTTGTTATACACTTTTCTCTTTATTGTGAAGCTTATTGCTTTGAATTATATTGTATTTGTTTTATATATTTACATTGTATGTTATACTTTAACAGTGTTTTCAAATGGCATTTTCGTTTTTCAAACTGGTTGTAACCCATCCAGAGAGCATCAGTTATCGAGTGGGTCAGAAATGCACTAAGTAAATAAATAATATTATTCTTTAGCATTTAGAAAAAATTTAGAAAAGCATTTAGAAAAACATTTAACCATTTTCCTTTTTGATGAGAATGGAAACCAAGCAGCTTGGAAAAAGCAAAACACAAATGGAACAAAGAGATGCTAAAAGCTGGGCTGGCTTCTAAACACTGCCAACAAAACTCTTAAAAAGCCTTTTCATTTCTCGCAAACAAGCTAAAATATGATTTTTAGCATTCATTCATTCTTGGGAAACCTGATACAATAATGATTAATTGTTTGACATATGCCTGTATTCACAGAAAGAAACTGAAAATATCAGATGGAAACAAGGGTGAATCAATCTGAACCTACATTAAATCAAATGTAGGCTCCAGTGGCAGCCTGCGCTGTTTTGCCGCAAGCACTTTCAGCAAGAATTTCATTTGAGTGCACACAGAAAATACAAATGTTGCCAGACTTGAACTGGAAGAGGTCATGAATGGAACGACAATCTATAGGTTCTAAACTCAAGTAAAGCCTAACTTATGCATGCAAACTGTGGCATTACTGAGAAGTGAACACAACTGTGTGGGCACAGTGCTGGATGACAAACTCATGGAGAAATGGAACTCAACACATGGTTTCAGTAAAGTCAATACAGCCATACTCTTGCAATTGTTTGCTTTTTTCAGAGCTGCAGAGGCATTGCTAGTACCTCCAGACTTGCACAAGGCAGATCTGGTTCCCACAAATGATGTGTCAAAAAGACTAGCAATTTTAACCATTCCAGGAAAGAATTATACTCCCTTCCCCAAAACCATGTGTAGCTAAAAATGGCTCAAACATATGGCAATAATCCCATCAAAACCCCTGCTTTAATTGAGTTGTAGTTCACTCACTGCATTTTAGCCATCGGGTTGCATCCAATGGTGCCATTCCACAAACACAAACTTTGTGGAAGAGCATCCTTGCGCAAGCACCAAATGCTTCCATTCTACTTGCACAGACTATGGTATGAGACATTGCATGAGCTCTTTCGCCAGGCACTGATCATTTAGCTAGCATTGGAAACCTTTCCATAAACTCTGAAAAACACACCATAGTTCTACCACACAGAAACAGCCACAGGGCTTGTCAACATCAAAGACTCAAAGTGTTTCAGTGTCAGGTTCCCTTCCCCTACAGTATCCTGAGGGAGGTACCTTTGGAGAGGTGTGTTACCTCAACTGTCATGAAGGACTATTCAACTGTCATGCACCTAGTGGTGCTGCTGGTGAAGCTGCAGCAGTCAGACGGATGTAAACATTATAGATCTGAAGTAAAGATATGCCAGGAAATGGAACTGGAAGGTACCTCATGCTTCATGGATGCATGAACTTCTCTTCATAGAGAAGTTATGTTTGAGATGCACATTTCACTGTGGGTGTGTTTAACAAATAGTTGGATGGTTTGCATTGAAAGGACAAGGACAAGCAGTAGGGTTTATTCTGATATGCAGCCGGATACACTTTGTGCATCTTTTGAACTGAAATGGGGCAGTTGGAAATATGATCTTTAATCATTGGCTTTGTTTTCCATTAGAAAAGTTCTGGGAGGTGCTTAAGCAGTGCAGACAAAGGCACAGCTTCTTGTGCCATTGAAAACTGCTTGGAATAACATCATCCATAGCACGTTTCAGTAGGCAGGTGGGACAGGAGAGGACATGGGACAATCTATTCCTTTGTGGAACCCCAACCATAGGGTGATTACAAAAAAGCTCTTTGAAATCTGTTGCTTAGACTACCATCTTCTGAAATGGTTTCATTGTTCTCATAGAAGCACTGATTATTGCCAAATCACGTTTAATCATTTGCTGGCCAGTGTGGGATAGTGATTAAGAGTGTGGAACTGGGACTCTGGAGATCTGGGTTCTAGTCCCCACATGGCCACGGAGCAAAATGGGGGTCTTTGGGCCACTCACAGAATCTCAGCCCTACCTACCTCACAGGGTTGTTGTTGCAGGGATAAGATAGAGAGCAGCAGGAGGAAGATGATATAAGCTGCTTTTAGTTCTTTGCAAAAAAAACCCCAGAATAAAAATCTAGTAAATAAATAAATGTTAATGGATAGTATATTTTTATGTAGACTTTGTGATTATTGCTGGTGTTGTCCAGTAATTAAGAGCAGGAGCATGAACTTTTCTGTTCAAATGTAGCTGAGGCATGTCATGGCAGTTTTATGATGCTCTATATAAAAAAGTTTGCTGGGGAATCCTGCTAGCTGCAGGACATTTTTCTGTGTAAATATGCACGGGATGATGTTCTCAGAAAGGGTTGCCACACCTTCAAAAGTGATCGATAAAAAGAGCAATTATAATTTGGCTTGAGAAAACAGAAGCAATTTTGCAGGGAGGCAAAGGCAGTTCAACTCCCAGGACAGCAATAAACCTCAGAGCGGAGCTAAGAGAGAGGGAGATGAAGTCGATTTTCCTGGGACCCTGGGAAGCTTCTAGGAGCCAGACCAGGGAGGCATGCCTGCCCCAAAGTAAAAATAGGGAGGGGGATGCATTGATGCTAAAGCAATACTTATTTTGGCCCTAGGAGGATGAGGTCTACTGCTGTCCTCCCATGTCATCAGCTGCCATGGCCAGGAAAAATGTGAGATACTCGCAACACAGGACTGTAGATGGATAATAAATCATGACATCTATAAGCACAGTCAGTATCTTTATCACACATTTCCTAGGTGCTGGAAGAATTTCACATATATTACTGTATGAATCCTTCTAACAACTTAGCTATTAGCATTCTTGGATGACAGATAAACGGGTGAATGGAAAGGAAGATCAGAAAGGTGTGTGAAAGGGCATACACACTCTCTACTTGAATGTAGTATGAGCATCATAAAACTTTCAAGACACGCCCCAGTTCATGCTCTTAACTACTGGGCAACACCGGCAATGTTCTCTGTTCCAGCAAACGTTCTGCATTCTCTCAGACCCCTCTGCATTTCCAAAAGGATTCTTTGTACCGTACGTGCTGTAGGACTGAAAATACCAGCTACTGGGAAACATAGAAACTCCAGCCAAAGAGCTCCCATTTAACTTTCTTTTTGTAAGACCTCTGATGTATTTTGCACAGTTTTATATCAGTCAGTCTCCTATTACTTCGGAGACAGTAATGACTCTCTTTGGTAAACCAAATATCAAGGCAAACCTATTACCTGCCAGTAATAGTTAACACAAGAGCAGCTGTGCGCAGTAAGGCTTTCATTGAGAGACAGAGAGAGAGAGAGAGAGAGAGAGAGAGAGAGAGAGAGAGAGAGAGAGAGAATTTTATTTTACTATAAATTGATTCTCAAAAGTGATACATTATTTATTTGCCTAAGCAGCATTTGAGCCAAGGAGGCTCACACTGCCTGGGCCAGTCAGATCTAACAGAAAAACAGGAATAAATATAAAAATGGAAAAGAACTGAGGAATAAAAATAAGGGAGAAGTTCAATGAAAGAAAGTTAAGCATTTTTTTCCATCTATTAAGCCAAAAGCCTCAAACATTTTACATGATGTTTAAATTACAATTATACTCTCAAAGATCCTGCATGAGTCTAAATGTAAGATATTCCTTAATAAGTGGAGTTAGACACCTAAGACCTATGCATAAATTTTGCACCTAATGTTCCTAAGACATTAGGGGATAACTGCATTCTAATGAAATTATCGTTAACTGTTATATTTGAGTGAGATGTGACTTAGTGCATTTGTTTAAAATAGTAGCATTCAAGAGTCGGCTGGGCCCTTGTATATAATGTTATCTAAAATATTGCAAAGCAATATTGAAAAAACTGGAATAAAATGAAGGACAGGGGTTCTACCATCTCAAGAGCTACATCACAATATGCTAGCCCATTAGCAAGTAAACAAAGCTTAAAGAATAAAAGAATGAATGTGCTACCTACAACTGTAGTATAATGAACTATTGATTTACAATTATAAAATAAATTACATCTGTAATTAAGAAGAAATAGAGGCAAAACTAGTGAGGAATTTGGGCCATTCTTCAAAATCTAACTTAGTTTTCTTTCTGTGCAGTAGCTTTTTATGAGCTCCTTGGGGGCCACTGGGAAAACCATATTGGCATCCTCTGTCTCCGTCTCTCCCTTTTCAACAGACTGAAACTAACAAGAGGTGACTTCTCCATTCGGCCGGTGGGTCATACAATTCTTTCATTTCCAACTGCCTCTGAGCTATAACCCTGCGCATCGTCAAGCAGGTTCTCAGAGCAGACTGAGCATTAAACTGCAATTTGCAGGTGTGAGTGAGTGAGAAACCAAGCACAGGAAGGTCAACTATTTAGCAATGTTAGCCCCGGCTGACTTTGTTGGATTCACATGGAGCTAAAAAGCTTTGGACAAAGACAGCCAGTGAGGCAGAAGCCCCATCGAATGTATAAAAGGGTTGCACCTGCCATCTTAAATAATTTAGCTCAGCCTTTCCCAACCTTGTGCCTTCCAAACATGTTGCAACTACAACACCCAGAATTTCCAGTCAACGGCCCTGCTGGATGGGAATTCTGGGAGCTGTAGTACAAATGCTTCTGAAGGCCACCAGGTTGGGGAAGGTTGGTTTAGCTCAACTAAAACTGGATGCATATAATTCTTTAAAGTCTGTCATAACATGAGGCATGGGTGACTACAATTGCCACCGGCATCAGGAGTCTGTGGCCAAGTCCAAGGGGACTATGGCATAGAGATAACCCCACAATCCTGTAATCATAATTGTTATCCAGTGGCTTCAGTGGCACAGAATACCTCCTTCTTCCTTTGAGGGTGGCCCAGCTATGTCCTTATCTGTTACTTTCTGTATTTCCAAAGAATCCTAGACAAAATATCAGGGATCAGGTACTAGGGAAACAGGACTTCTGTGGACCACTGCTCTCTATTCCATCTGGAAGCAAACTGCAGAGCAGTGCAAATAAAGATCTGCTCTCTCTGATTACTTAGCCTGCTGAAGCTGAGTGACCCCATGCTGTTCCAGCCTTCCAATGTAATTGATTTCTGAGACAAAACTGATAAACTGTGTGCTGCTCTAATCTAATCAGTAGGACACAAAAGAGATGGATAAGCATAATGTGATACATAATGTAAGATATGCAGTGAGAAAGAACCTTCGAAGATCAATTCTCCATGAGAACCAAAGTTCATTTCAGACAATTCCAAGTGACTGGAAGAAAATGCAGCCTTCTAATTTCTTTGATCCATTCTAACCTTTTCCAACTGTTTCATGCTGTACTTGTTATTAAGAGGCTACAAGTATGGAGGTATAAACATGGTGCAGTTTCTGTTTTAAATCCTAACAAACGACATGTGCTGGCTGGGAGGTAAGTTCTTCAGCTTTGGCCTGAGAAACTTTGAGAGGGATTGACAATCCAGGAAAAGCCTTGAGTTAGGAAAATGAAACACACTTTAGTTTTCATTCAATTCTTCCAATCACACAGCTTCATGTTTTAATGTGAATGACATGAAATGCATCATAATAGATCCTTGAGTTCATTTTCAAAGAAGAGGGGCTTATCTGTGGGGGCAGAGCCAGTGGCATCTCACAAGTGGATTTGGAGGTCTACCTGGATTGTTCCCTAAATATAATTAATTTGGGATGGGGACCTCATGCCTCACATTGGATGCTCTTGCAAATAGTGGGGTAACTACTTTTGCAAACCCTGTTTTGACACTTTGCCTCTTCCTTTTCTTAACCTCAGGAACTGAGGTAGATAATTTATAATAGAACAACATTATTTATGTTAGTAATAGCATAATGGTGCAAACTGCTCTGTCTGTATTATTACTACAATAATTGCTAGACTAAGAGTATTTCATACTCAGGATCTTAAATGTATTTGATTTGCTTAAAATGTAAAACATAAGTGTCCCACAGTAAGTGTAACACATCTTTCCAAAGTCATTATATCAATCATTAAAACCATAAAGAATACAACTTTTGAAATATTTGCCAAAAGAAATGGGTACCACTTCTGTGCAAAAAATAAGGGTGCTGGATAGCTCTCTCCTCTTGCTCTCTCTCTCCCTCTTTCTCTTCATGCTTCCATCCTGTTGCTGAAATAGCAGAGGCATGCAGGCTGTTCTACATTTATGTATTGCTTCAGTCTGCTCAGGCCACCTACAGAGCTAAGCTTGCAACGTGGCAGAATTCCTGAAGCACCTAGTGAAATGTATCTGGGTTATTTATGGCTAGCTCAACTGACTCTGGAGAAGTGTCAAAAGTTAGGAGTAACATGCATGCATATAGCTTATTAAAAAGAAAATATTCAAACCACTGTGAAACTTGGTAAAACTCATACATGTACTGACAGGAAAACAACCTGAACATGAGCGTTCTCTTTTTAATTAAAATATAAACTCCCCAATTATTTTTTTTTAAATAGAGCCTTTCTGTTTATTTCTACACTTGCTTGAATATGCTGTGCAGGGAAGTATATTAGAAAGAAAGAGCTTCTCTACATGAGACATTTGTTGTGCATTCATGACTGCTCACTCATAGAAGCCGGTAAGTCCTTTTCACGGTAGCATCATCCTTCACAGACTGTCCTGTGTTTTCCAGCCATTTTTGTGACTCTTTAAAAAGAGTGAGCAAAGTCAACTACAAATTTCAAAAGCAGAACAAACCAGGATGAAAATCCTGTGCATTGTCACAATTCTCCATTGTCACAATTCAACTACATCACAGTGCCATGCTGTGGTTGGATAATGAAATATATAGAAAAGCAGAGAAAAAGAAACTTGGTGGGGACAGGGGATAATGCCGCCCTGCCCCCCAGAAAAAGGATGCACCCTTCCCACAAAGAAAACAGAAAAAAACGTTCCAGTAAAGTAGCAGGTTAAACATCCCATGCCAAAAAGTCAAAAGAATGAAAAAGATGTTTAGGTTCCTCAAAGTCAGATCAAGGTTTGATCTGGTCCCTACACAGTCCTACACATCCCAGTCCTGTTTTTTTTTTATTTTCAGGTGTTGCTGGAAACATTTGCTCAGTATGCTTCTGTCCATCCCCCTTCTTATGTATCTTCTCCAAAACAGAAGGTCATTTTAATGCAAATTTTCAACACAAAATGGAATGTAATCATGAAATCTGTGGGTAAGCCTCTTGCCAGTGGGACAAAACTATGCTTTTAGTAATATTAGTGAAGAAATCAGGCCAACAGTTTGGGGTCTGCACTTAGAATAACCTCTGCCCCTTTACATTTTATGTTAGGATATTGTGCATTCATTAAGACTTCTTGTCAAATAGAGCATCAAATCATTATGTGTGTGCACGTTCTCAAATTCATCTTGTGAACAAATGGAATTATCCAGTGGCCAAGTTCATCACTGCCCCAGTGGTCTAATCCTCATGTCTGGGGAGCTAGTTAGTTTGCATAATTTGTAATGGCTCTTTACCTTCTGTTTTGGATCTTGTCGAAGCATGACAGAGCACAGCTGCCAGCCATACTTTGGAACTGCCAGCCCATTGAGCTCTCTCTCTATATATCAGGATGCTCCAACGTGGTATCCATAGCACCGATACACTGCGGAAATAGACTTCACAGACACCTCTCCTGCTGTCCTCCCCCTATTTTTTTGCTGTATTTCTTAAGATATTTTTAAATGTGGAGGTTGGTATGTTGGAAAACAAAGTTTGGTGCTCAGGCCTTGTATTAGGTACCTGGGCAAGTAGCTTGCCTTCTGGGAAGTGCTTTGTGACCAGCAGTGTGCCCCATGGAAGCCATTTTATGAATGGGCAAGTGGCACCCTGTGGCAGCCATTTTGTGAAGGCACCCACAACACTGAAAACTCCCAATGATCCCACTGCCCCAAAAGTTTTGGGACTGCTGACACCATCTAGCCACATGTAAGTATTTATTCAATTTTTTTTCCTAACCATGCAATGCATATGGGATTATGTTTTTTTTAAAAAAAACACTGTTGTTATACTGCTCTTTCTATTGCTGCTGTTTGTGTTCCAGCTGAGAAGGCTTTAATTAACTACTTGTTTTAATTGATTTATCTATGCCTTTAACATTTGCAAGTCACTCTGAGCATATTTTTTCTTCATTTAGGAAAGAAAATAACAAATGTATGAAGGCAGGATACATAAAAAGCACTGAGATGCCCATAAGCATCTTACATCTTTGTCACTCAGTTATTAGACAAACCAAGAATCCCACAGCCCTATCTTTAATGGCATACTGTTGCCAAGAGATCAGTCTATATAAGGTTTGTGAGGTCAGATCACTGAATGAGAAAGGCTTTGAAGAAAAGTCCATTATTCCAGAAGACAAGGGCATTAGAATTTCTCAGGGGAAGTGGCAGCAAATATTCTTAACCATTTAATTTCCCTAACCTAAAATCTGGTAGACTTTTTGTTCATTCACATAGCTAGGAAATTGTTGGCATGTTTCATGTTGTTTTGGGTGACTGTTATAAATACAACAGCCTGGTGCATATATAATAGGAAGCTAGGGATTCTTCTTCTTCCATGTGCCAGAAGAGGCAAGCAGAAGTATCTCTCCTTGGCTTGAAGCAACTGCAAGTCACCATGATGGCTGACATCAGGGAATGGTGGTTTGTTTAAACTCCAGTTAGTAAATAATCAGGAAGTGAAATCAGGATTTGTGCTCATAAATCCTGAGTCTGGTTCGCATAGGAAACTGTGGTTTGTTTACAATAGAAAATAAAACTTTGGATTTTTTCAGTCTAGCAAGCAGAAGAGAAACATAAAGGAGGATTAACTGTTCCTAATGTTTCCACACCTTATTCACATAATGGGAAACCATGATTTCCTGTACATTAAACATGTCCATTGTATCTAGGTTTTAAAGGACTTATCTTCACAGGAAGACCAACTGAGGCTTTTGCTTTCATTTTCTGTGTGGGTGTTTTACATACGGCTCCCTCCTACTTTCTCTTCCACTATACAAACACAAGGGGATACTGTGGTATAGCTGGGATATAGCAGAACTGCAAAACTACATGATCTTCTCATAGTACAGTGGTACCTTGGCTCACAAACTTAATCCATTCCAGGACTCTGGTCGTGACCCAAGTCAAATTTCCCCATAAGGTTCAATGTAAATAAAGTTAACCCATTCTGTAAATATATTTTTTTAAATCACAAAAATTTGAAACAAAGTAACAAAGAACAAAGTATAATACAGTAGAGAACACTAACCTAGGTGGCAGGGGGAGGTTATTGTTTGGAGGGAGAGTCCAAACAATAATCGTGTGATAGCAATTGTGCTGGGGGTGGGGGGAATGGCCACGATCATGCTTGGGGTTTGGCAGGTGTGATCGCGGGTGTGCTCTGGGGGGAGACGGGAATGATTGCAGGCACGCTCGTGCATGGGGAGACGGGCACAATCGTGCTGGGGGGAAAGCGGGGGCAATCATGGTCGTCACCCAATGCGGAGTTTGTGAACTCAGGCAATTTTTCTCTGAAATTTCCATTTGCACCCGTTTTGGTCGTGAACTTAGGTGTTCGTGAGTCAAAGTACCACTGTAACTTATCACAAGATTAGGAAGTAATAACTGACTTTCCTTGTCTAAAAAGGAAAGCTGCGAAAAGTACAGAAAAGGCCCTGGACAATAACATCATGTAAAATACCCACAAAGTCCATCTAAGTCTTCTTGCTGAAAAATACCCATGCATTTTGTTTTTCGGTTGATATTTTAGTTTTAATATTTCCCTTGTATTTTATCATGCTTCTTTTATAGTTGTAATTGTTATGAACCATCCAGAGAGCTTTGGCTTTTGAGTGGTATAGAAAGGTTAAAAAAATAACAGACCTAAGGATTAGAACAGATTTAAATCAATAAATGAATTACTTAAAGCTTTAACGACAAATTAAAATGGGTGGGGAATATTATTTCAAATTATCTGGCTTTGGGATGAGGGAGAAAATAGGCATTTTTTAGGAAAGACATGTGAAGAGGCACAAACCACACAAGCTGTTCACAGAAAAACAGACTTTGGAGATACACCGATAGAGACTCTATATAGATAATGATGGGAACAATTTATTAGGCCCAGCTGTTTAGGGACTTGTTGGCTGTACAATATTTTTATAATACAAAAAGGGAAAATAAACCAGACTATTTGTATTCTAACCCCACCCCTAAACCCTCCACTAGAGAGACTCAGATAAGATTTAAAGTAAGTTGAATTGCTACTTGTGAATTATATATTTTCTATGCATAAATGTCATTTCCACAATTCATTTTAGTTTTAGTATTGCTTTTTCATAACCTCAGATATGTTTGTGACAATTAAGGGGAGGGGCAAAGCAAATTTGAGATGCAGAGACCAAAATGCACCAAAGTTAGGGGAACAGAGTGTACAAAAACCTTATCCTAAGACTATCCAAACCCCAAGACTTTCTGAATTTCTGAGCCTTCAAGGATAACCTAATATCCGGCCACAATAACACATTTGCTACAACAATAAGAACTGGAAACTTATTAGTAGGATATTATTGAAAAGTAAAATTAACAACAGAAATGAAAATGTTTGGTAGAGCATACTAAATATGTAGAACGTCAACACCTAATCATTAGGTAAAATCTGATCACTTTTTTTTTTAAATCTCCTTTATGGAAGCATTAAACATGAGCACAGATGCATTAGCACATTAGATGAGTTTTGCAGAATATGCTAATTGAACTGAGTCTACCAGTGGCCTAAAGACATTAAAAATATACACCCACTTAAATTAATTACTACGGTACAGTAATGAGATTCTCTAAAGAGCAGGACAGAGCAGAACAGATGCATGCATAAAACAAGCCCCTTCTCTCTATATTAATCAGTGTGAACTCCCATGGCAGCCACATTATCTTCAGAGGTACTGAAGATGGTTCATAAGGGCAAACATGTCTAATGAAACAGTTATACTTCCTCTTAATTCATCTGGGCAAATAACACACCCAGCAGCTGATTCAAGCACTCCCAGGGTAGAGGAAGTGACCACCAAACCAATTCTTACAACAGTTCTACCAAAAGCCAAAGTGCTTTCTGATTCCACCAGAGTTTTCTTCTCTTTTGGTAAAGAGGCTGCAGTTCATTAGGTATCAGGTATCTCTTCTAACACATTACTTCATGCTCCTAACTTCACTTTCACCAGCTTTACATTGAGGAAAGAACTCTCTGTATTTTGTCTGTGCATGTGCTAAAAAAATCTTCTGATCTTTAAGAGAAATGATTACAATGGGGTAAGGGCATGAGAAGGAATTGATGTTGCCAAGATTGCAAATTACCTGGGTAATACCTGGCGAGGCCAGTTGCGCTGCCAAAGACTTGCCATAGCAAGGTTTGATCTTCCTCTCTGTTCTTTTTAAAGACTTCATCTAAGGCTGCTGTCCAGTTCAGTTCATTCAATACAATTGTAGCTGCAAAAAACAGTTTAAAATATTTCATATTAGAAAGCCAGATGCAAAAACAATGTGGCAGTAACTGAATATTTATGCACAGAAATATTACACTCTGTTTTCTGCTTCTTTGTAGGATGCATTGACTCCTCTCTGGATGTCCACTCTATTTTTCTGTACTACTCTTCTGCAGCAAGCCATTTATTGTTGGGAATTTTCTTTTGTGGAATAGTTTGTGTGAGCCGTCCCGAGGCTCTGTGAGCCATCCCGAGACTATATAGCAAGGGGACAGCATATAAAAACTTTAAATAAATAAATAGTTTCAAGGTTTTCTTTGTTACGGTGCTTTTTAATGAATGTTTAGCATAAGCCTCTAGACTATCATTTGTATTTTGTCTATTAATAGTTTTATATCCCAATTTTCAACACAGTCTGTACACAATTTTGAGAAAGTTAACTTTATAATAAAACAAATACAAATAAATAATTACATACCCCCAATATAAAAGTGTAGTGAAAGGGAGTCAGCAGAATTTTTTTTTTTTTTAAAGAAAGGAATCTAAAAGCAATTTACACAGGAATTTAAAAGCCTGGCAAAATTAGAAGACCTTTGCCTGGAACCCAAGTGACATCAAGGTATGCATCTGGGGAGATAATTTCATACTTGGAATACCACTATTTCATAGGCCAGAGGATCCTCAGCATGGTACTTTTGGCTCCATAGAGCTGCAGGCACTGCCAAAGGGGTCCTAATGTATATTTTTAAAACATCTTTTAATATCCACACATAAATTTATATTAATTTCATACTACTTTCTAGCACATAGACATCCACAAAAGGGAACCAAATATGCAACCCTATTCATATGCCAAAATCATTGTAAGGTCCTGAATCCATTGCACTACAGAAGTGAATGTCAGTCCTCCAATTATTCATTGCTAATCTTATAGCGGTAAAAAGGGCAGACAGCATAATTTCTTCTTCCATTCCTTAATTTCTAAAAAGCAGGTAAGCAATTATGGTGTGTGTACATCAGTAAATGTTAATGATTGTCCCGCTGCAAAATTGTATCTATGTAATGACTTCATCCCAAAAGGAAGCAGCTACAGGGCATTATCAAACACATGTTTAAAAGCTACACTGAACTATTAGACAAGTCCTTATCAAAGAGATGTTATAATGCCCAATAGACAAACAGGGTTTTGTTTTTTCTGAATAAGATGCAGTCTAAAATGCATAGACATGATGGGTAGACCCTGAAGTGATAATGCACCCAGTTAGGCATTTTGCAGCAGTACCCTCCACAGTATCTCAAATTCCCAAATGTGCCTTTAACTCCAAAAATGTTGTTATCCTGCAGCTTTTTTGTCTGTACCCCCACCCTGCAATTGCATCTGAGATAACGGGGCATACAAAGAAAAGCCACTACCAAAGATCTTAGCATACAACTGCCTATTCCAGAGTCTTTCATCAAAGCTAATAATGTTCATCCGATCAACATGAAGCTAGCTCTATTGTTCATACAAGATTTTGCAAGACACTGGTCAGAGAATCTTTTGCATCTGCCTCTGCCTTCTCTCTGCTACCTCAGAGCTGTCTTTCATGGTCTTCTTGTTGAATTAAGTACTTGCTTGCTTTGCTGGTGTGGAGGCCTTAGTTCAGCACCAGTCCACCTTCCTTATTTTACCTTGCCTCTTCCAGAGCTGAAGCAGAGGTTTGGAGACAGTCAATGCTAACCTACCTCTGCTTCATGTACTGACTTGCTAGCTTGCCACAGCTTGGATCTCTGAAGGGCTGTTCATCTCCACCTGCAGCTACCCAGGAAGAGAGTCCTCCTAGGCCTGGTACACATGAGAAAACAGTCCACCATGGATTGTCTAAGCCACAAAGACCCACAGTGCACACTGGTAAGCATACTGCATACTTAAAGCCCTGTTCCAGAATGACCATCATACAGAACACTGAGATACATAATACCCCACATTTCCAAACAAAAATATTCAAAGGAGCTGCAAACTTAATCTCAGTTATAGACAATTACAGAAATGTATCACAGCAAAGTATGCTGGGCGTACAAACCTGCTAAATACATTTATCAATATACATTTTCTTAAATGTTTGTTTAAAGAGAATGCAAAGGAGATGATGGGGTGGTGGGTCAGAGAGCTAAATGGGTAATGAGGCCTAAACTGTAATTATGCAGCAACTTATCTTCCCATCTATATTTGAACAAAACAACCAGTCACTGCCATATTTGAGGGAACTCCAGACAGAATGCTTTCCCGTCCTGTCAGTTCAGCTATCCTTTATTTTTACCTGTGGTAACAGTGAGAGGGGCTCTTCCTCCTCCTCCTCCTCCTTTACCAGAGCCAGCTCACCAGTAAAAGGAGGCACCATGGCAGCCAACTGGTCAAAACCCAAGTCCCATGGCTTTCATTTAAAGTTGTTGGGCTTTTTGGTCAACTTTCAATTGCTGTATCTAGGCTAATCAAATGCTTACCTTAGGGGACATAGCCAGGAGCAGTCTTTCTGATGCCCCTGTGCCTTCATTAGCCATGCTCCCCAAAGGCAGTGTCTGATTGGCTGAGATGCTACAACTCCCAGTTAAGCCAGTAGTACCCCTGTGAACTAAAAAGGGACAGCCGGAGGCTTCAGACTCCACCAGTCGGCTGTCACAACACTTCCTTTTACCAGGTTGTCAGCTCTGATAAAGGAGGAAGAGCTTCTGCCACCACCTGCTATCATGTGTTGGGGTCCTTGGGGGATGCTCCAGACCACAAGGCTGCTAGCTTGTAGCCATGGTCAACCTTGGATGTGCCACTGCAACCAACTTTTTAAATGTAGACCTCTAATCTTATTCATGTCTCAGCCTCGGTGGGCTTTCCAGAACTTATATCTTGTTCACAGGCAGCTAAAACAGGGGATGTAAGTATGGTCTCAGTGATAACTATTTCAAGAATAAAAGAGAGTAAAAGAGTAAAGTAGAACCCCAAAATAGCATTTGTGTCCATTGCAACAGTTAACATAGGTTCCTTTCCTGATGAGACACTAGATGAATAAACCAGCTTCCCCAAACATTGAGGAAAAGACAGTGAGGGAGAATATAGCATTAAACTGTAACATTAGAATTGTAAAGCTGATTTGGGGCCAAAATCCAAGAGTACGCTCATTACTGTAAGTTTACAGTGTTTTCATGTTTATGGATGTGATCATTTGCAGAGAGATCAGCTGTGTGCACATCAATATTCATGAGCTGGGCCAGCATCAGAATTAACTTGAAATACAAGAACATTTATATTCATAAGCATGATCAGATAAACACTAAGTGGCCAAAGAAATAGAAATTCAGATTCCTAAAATTGACCCTGGCCAATTCTAGGACTATTCACAAAAATGTGAAGAGAGCAACTCTTAGGAAGATTTTTTTTTGTGGGGGGGAGGGGGAGAACAGACTGAGACTGTGTTAGGACCAAGCTCACAAATGAACACTGCTGCATTAATAATCGACAGAAAAAAGCAATGGGGCTTAATTATGATACTGATAAATAGCTATTCCTTTCATTCTGCTTTACTCAGTCACAAATGCATCCCTAATACACCAAAATAACTCTCTCATGCTAGGCAACAGCTGGCATTCAGTTAATTGGAAAAGAACAAGGTTTTATTTGTCAGATGGAGCATTATCACTTTTTCTTTGTCTTTTCTGATGGTGTTTCGAAGCTGGAGGAAAACAGGTTGCAAAGCTGGCAAACTATACATTCATTAACAAAGGATTAAAGAAAAGGGTGGCTAAGAAAGGTAAACATGCATGCAAAAAACCCACTTTTTTCAATTATGATTTTGCTGAACAGCCGTCTTCAGAACACACCATCATTTATTCATAACAGCTCTTGGCTCCCATTTACATGGGAGCCATAAGAAATTCAAATTGGAGCTCACAAGCTCAGCTTAGCTCTTAGACAAAGCTGCAGCATTCTAATGCAAAGGTTTATACCTTAAGTGGCATTCAAAGGTCTTGCTTATACAGAAGTTAGCACTAGCATAAAACTAAGCACTAATGTCTAACTCTCTCAAGTAATTCCAGTTTGTTTGCTGCTATATGTATGGACAAAAAAAGTTCACCATTAAGCTTCACAGTGTAATTGTTAAGGACAAACAATATTTTGAGACCGATTCCTGGAAAATGTCATATTGTAATTTCTTCTGAGCTATAACCTTGTTGAATGTAGTAAAATAAAGCTTTTATCTCTCTAGCCAGCAACCCACATATATGTATAGGCAACTTATTTAGTTCTATGTTTCTACAAATATTTTCATTTGATTTTTATTTCTAAAGTTATACAGTCCATAAGGAAGATGTTCAGTTTTTTTAAAAAAAATCTTAATAGGTTTCTAAAAAGTCACAGGTAGGTGCTGCCTATCTTTAAGCCCCTCTAACTGAGTCCAGCTATAAGGCACAAAAATAATTGAAGAATTCTATTTTCTCAGGATCAACATGTTTCAGAGCGCGAATGTGTTTGGATCAGGTTTTAGAACAGACTGTTAGAATTTGTCAGACCACAAATACTGTTAAACCTTAACAAAAGACCAATCAATATGATGCCACACATATTTCACATGGCATAGTCCTCTTTGGAAAAACAAAAATAAACAGAGAAACAAACAAAAAAGGAAATTCTGGACAGTCTCAACAGTAAATATATCTATTTTGGACCAGCTCCTATTCATTTTAATAATAGCAGAACAGGAAAATGTTTCCACATTCCAATAAATCCATATTAACAATGCATTCACTACTTTTGTTCCAAAATGTCACCAGAAAAGCAGGTTACTTACCTGTAACTGATGTTCTTCGAGTGGCCATCTGTACATTCACACATATGGGTGCTGTGCCTGCGCAGTGCCCAGGCCGGAAAGATTGACAGCTAACGGTTTTGGTGGGAAAACTCCGCTCCCCTCCCGCTCAGCAGTACATATAGAGCGGAGTGTCTGCCATTTCCCCCCGTCTTTGGAGACCAAATGTTCGCCACCTTCCGGAAGAGGATGGCATGACAACTCGTTAGGTACCGTGGCAATAGCATATGGTACCGATGCATAATAACTTACCAGGCATCGAAGGAAAGCATACAGTACCGATGAAGAAACCACTCACCAACACCGAGCAGAGCCGGCGGGTGGGTTGTGTGAATGCACAGATGGCCACTCGAAGAACATCAGTTACAGGTAAGCAACCTGCTTTTCTTTGTCGTGGCCTCTGTGCATCACACATATGGGTGAGCAGCAAGCTTACCAGAATTGGTGGAGGGCGGTGTTGTCAATGAAGAATAGCCCTCCCGAAGGAACAGTCTCTTCTGGCACGCACATCAAGGCGGTAGTGCTTGGCGAAAGTACACGGAGTGGCCCAAGTCGCGGCTTTGCAGACCTCTTGGATCTGGATACCCATGGCAAATGCAGAGGAAGCTGCCACTGCTCTAGTGGAATGACCCCTCGGAACAACAGGTAAGTCCATCTTTGCAAGCTGGTACGTCAATGAAATGGTCTGAACAACCCATTTCGAAAGTCTGTGAGACGAAACAGGCAATCCTTGGTCCCGTTGAGAGTACTTCACAAATAGTCTATTAGAACGTCTAAAAGATTCTGTACTTGATCTGTACAAAGCCAAGCAGCGTCGTACATCCAAAGTATGCAAGGACCTTTTGATCGGGTTTGACGGTGACAGAAAGAAGGCAGGCAACATGATCTCTTGATTCAGATGGAACAGCGTGGCCACTTTAGGTAAAAAGGAAGGATCCATTCTCAGAACCACCTTCTCCTAATGAAAGCTAAGATAAGGTGGATCTATTCGAAGAGCACAAAGTTCACTGGCTCTACGAGCTGACGTAACTGCAACAAGAAAAGCCGTCTTCCAAGATACAAGACGCATATCGACAGTCACTAGGGGTTCAAATGGTGGTCTTGTAAGTGCTTGAAGGACGACTGAAAGACTCCATGTGGGCATGACAGGCCAAATACAAGGATGAAGATTTTGCAGTCCTTTTAGAAATTTCCTTATAAGCGGTTGTGAAAACACCGATGATCCCTGTATTGTACCATGATAATGTGACACTGCAGCTGCATAGACCTTAATTGACGAAGGTTTAAGTCCCGAACGATGTAGCTGCAACAGAAACTGAAGAATATTCTCCACCGAAGCTGCCACTGGATTGAACGAATGTGACTCCGCGAAAGATGAGAAGTGGCGCCACTTTGCTGCATAAGACTTCCGAGTTGATGGTCTTAGTGCAGACTCAAGAATCCTTAAAACGTCTGGGTCTAAAGAGCTCGGTCCCAATGGTACATCTATCGGTACCGAGGCAGTGAGGGGATCCGATCGGTCATGAGTTGAAGTACTGAGCGACCTAGTAGATCTCGGTTCCGGAGTAGTGTCATTAGTCAACAAATTCGCCACGTTGTGAGATTCAATGAGGGTAGGTCTGGGTGATGGACAGCGCCTTTTTGTTGAGTTAGCAGATCTTGGCTGGACGGAAGACGAAGGAAGGTGCTGTTCAAGATCCGAAGGAGAGTGGAAAACCACACTTGACGAGGCCACCAAGGTGTTATCAATATTCCTGCGGCATCGTCGTGCACGATCTTCAATATGACTTTTGTCAGTAGAGGAATAGGTGGGAATGCATAAATCCTGAAGTTTGTCCAAGGAATCATAAGGGCATCTCCCATCGATTCTGGTCCTATTCCCGCTATGGAGCAGAATCTTTTGCATACCCTGTTCCTGTGGGTAGCGAATAGGTCTATGTCCAAATGTCCCCAAAGTTGGAATAACTTCGTGCAGACCTGGTGGTTTAACTCCCATTCGTGAGTCAAGGACATGTGTCTGCTCAGAGTGTCGGCTTCCTCATTGTCGGTCCCGGCAAGATGGACTGCTAGGAGGGTTATACCCTTCGGGATGCACCATTCCCAAATGTCCATGGACAGGCGAGCTAGGGCAATGGACTTTGTTCCGCCCTGTTTGTTGATATAGAACACCGCCATGACACTGTCGGGCACAATCTGTACCACTTGTTGGCAGACAGTTTCCTTGAAGGACTGAAGCGCTTTAAAGATGGCTAAGAGTTCAAGGTAAATGATGTGACTCAACGATTCCTGTCAGCTCCACATGCCCTGGGACCGAAGTCTTGCACATACTGCGCCCCACTCAATCAACGAAGCATCGGTATATAGAGTCAGCGTTGGGTGAGGGGCTTGGAATGGGGTACCCACATTTAAGTTGGTTGGGGAAGTCCACCAAGTCAACGTCCGTAGGACAGCGCAGGGCATTTGAAGCGACTTGTCGGGTAAATCTCATTGTGGATGAAAGTTCTTGTTGAACCAGAGTTGAAGAGGACAAAACTTCAACCTGGCGTGTGGGACAATGGCGACAGTGGCAGCCATGTGACCCAAAAGTCTCTGAATTGAGAGCACTGGGACAACGTTGTTCTGTCGGATCTGAGAAATACAGGAGTGGAGATTGTCCTGACGAGCTCGGGGGAGGAACGCTCTCGCTACCGTGGAATCGAGACGAGCTCCGATGAAATCTATCACCCGCGTAGGGACAAGGGATGATTTTCCACGGTTAATACAAAGTCCAAAATTTTCCAACAGTACACAAGTCACCTCAACAGCTGACAAGAGACTTTCGCGGGTCTTCAAAACTATAAGCCAGTCATCCAGGTAAGGCTACACTTGGATGCCCTGAAGCCGTAGATGTGCACACACTGGGGCCATACATTTCGTGAAGATCCTTGGGGCCACGGCCATATCGAAAGGGAGGACATTGAATTCATATATGTCGGTCCCGATGGTGAAATGTAGAAGATGTCTATGGCTTGGATGGATCGAAATATGGAAGTAGGCATTTTTCAGATCTAGTGAGGTGAACCAATCCTCTCTCCTCAGCAGCAGAAGGATATTTTGAAGGGTAGTCATCAGAAATTTCTTTGGTTTGATAAATCTGTTGGTATTTCAGAGGCCCAAGATCGGACAAAGACCACCATCCTGTTTAGGGACTGTAAAATTATTATTATTATTATTATTATTATTATTATTATTATTATTATTATTATTACATTTCTATGTTAATAACTCGAATAGAATCCGGGAAGCCCATTGGAGCTAGAGAGTTGCCAAATCGTGCCCTTATGAAGCAGTTGATGTACTTCGTCCACTAATACCGGGGAATGCGGTGTAAATCAAATTGGGCTCGGCAAAGGAATGGTATCGAATTCTATTCTGGATCCGAGCGATATGATGGATAAAACCCACCGATCAGATGTGATGGACTTCCAAATGGGGAGTCAGCCTTGCAGTCATTCCCCAAAAGGGAGGGGGAAGGGTGGGTGTGGAGGTGGAGGAGAGGTTCGCACGTCCCATCAGCGTTGACGCTTCTCAGTATCGAAACACCGATGATTTTGTAGAAAACGCTGGTAAGATTGTTGTCTCCTACATTGAGGCCGCTGTTGATACTGCTTCTGTGGGGGCTGGTAGCGGTAGGATGGATGCAATCATGTCCACTTACGTTTTTGCTGTCCCAGCAATTCCATCCATCTTGCTGTCATGTGGGATTCATGGATGGACTTGAGTTTATGGTCAGTCCATGAATGAAAAAGCCCGGAGCCATCAAAGGGCATTTCTTCTATTCGCTGCTTCATCTCGTCAGGGAAGTTGCAATTCCTCAACCAGGCATGCCTGCACAGTGAGATGGCCCCGACAAGAGCCCTCGAATCCGTATCCACATGATGACGGGCTGTGGATAGTTGCTGTATAGCCACCTGCATACCCTCCTTGATGAAAGTCCTAGTCAAATCCCGTTGTTGTTCTGGCAGGGGGGCAACAATGTTATTCAGCCGCTGCATAATAAAGAATTGATACCTGGCCAGGGTGGCCTCGTAATTAGACATACGAAGACCAAGTCCTGCAGCTGCATAGACCCTGCGTGCCAAGGTATCATTCTTGCAGCCCTCCTTATCTCGGGGGACAGTATGTCCCCTGGCTTCCCTGCCTTGGGACGATTCGACCACCACGGAATTTGGCTTGGGATGATGAAGCAAGAAGGGTATATCACTCTCCCGGACCCGATACATGGATTCGTATCTTCTCACTGTGGGCCGAGTCTGCGAAGGCAAGTCCCAAGGTTGAGTCATCACCTGCCGCAGCGTTGTAATTAGCGGCAGGACAATTGCAGGTGATTGCTCTCCCCTGACAATGTCATAGAACTTGTCAGTGCTCGGATCTGGCTGGTGTGCCTCAATCTCGAGTGACCGAACAAGTCTAGACATGAGCTCTCCAAATGAGATGTGGAGTTCTTCTGGTGACGATGGCCCCTGAGATGTTATGAGAACATCAGGGGAAGTGAATTCTGCATCGGAGTCAGAGTCGGGCCTGAGGTGGTACGGTTCCGATGAGGAGGTCTCCGGTGAAGTGGGACGTTCAGGTTCCGCACGTCTAGAGGTGGACGGCATATCCTCATGGGCGGACAGCGAGGAACGGTCCCTTGGTTGAGGAAAAAATCCAAAGGAGTGGTAATCTTCCCAGCCCGATGGGTAATTATAGTAGGGCTGGAACCATCCTTCTTCTCGCCTTTCGTCCATACAGGACCTAGGTGGTGGTGGGGAGGCTGGATATGGATCCCAAACTCTTGCCGGGGGCATCGGGGTCGGAGACCGAGCCTTGGGAGGGGAGTCTTGAATTGCCCCATTGGAGATAGACTCACGATTCGGTTCCTCGGGCAACTCAATAGATTGACCCTGTTGAGGGGCAGGTTGTATCGGAGACCCCGCTGGGGTAACATGCATCACGACCTGAAGCATTGGTACCGAAGCTGCCATCAGGATCGATGGTGCTGTCGAACCTGAATCCCTATGCCTCTTCTTATGGGGTGGTTTGGCCGCTTTATCTTTCTTCGCCTTTTTGTGGGCAGAAGAGTGATCCGACCCTCCATGCTTCCTCTTCTCCCATTGTTTATGCGAGGGAGAGAGGGATTGTTGAGCCCCGAAGGGGGAATTTCCATCGTCCAATGGCTGCGGCTAAGGCATGGGCGGCGTAGACGAAGGGCGATGTCGGGCATGCCCGAGGCAGAGGCTGGGCGTTGGCCCGATGCAGTCGAAGGAGCGGCCTTGTGCTTGGTGGATGGAGCATGTGCTGGCCCGGGTTTTGCCGCAGGCTGATCTGACTGCATCAGTGCTTGGTCCCATAGGAGCTTTCGCAAGCCATTCTCCCTATTTTTTCGCGCTTGCTTAGTAAAAGCAAGGCAATGGCAGCATTTATCTGTCCTGTGCCCCTCACCGAGGCAAAGGAGGAACAAGTCATGAGGGTCTGCTGGGGACATCTTGGACCCACATTCCGCACATTTGCAGAAGGCTGCCTGCTGCGCCATCGTAGAAAAGGGAAGGAATAGTGTATAGGAAAGAGGGAAAGATAATATTTTTGCTAAAGAAAAAAATTATAGGTAAGAACGAAGAAAAGAAAAAGGTATAACAAGGGAATAATAACTTGGAGTAATAGCAACGAAGAGTATAAGAACAATAAGAATAAAGGAGCAAATATTATTTATTTATTTTATTTATTTAAAACATTTTTATGCCGCCCCCATCACAACAAAGCCTCGGGGCAGCTTACAACAAAAACAAAGTTATACAATAAAAATATTAAAACCCGGTGCATCTCAGCTTAAACATTTTAAAATCCTACAAATAGCCAACAAATTAACACTTAAGATAAGTTTTAAAGAAAAAGGTCTTAGCCTGGCGCCAAAAAACAAATAACGACGGCACCAGGTGGGCCTCTCTGGGGAGCGCATTCCATAGGTGGGGCGCCACCGCAGAGAAGGCCCTCCTCCAAGCACTCACCCTCCTAATATCATTCACAGAGGGTTCCCGGAGAAGGGCATCTGTTGCTGATCTCAAGGGGCAGGAGGGCATATATGGGTGCAAGCGTTCCTTTAGATACCCAGGACCCAAGCCGTTGAGGGCTTTATAGGTCATAACCAACACCCTGAATAGGGCCCGGACTTCAATCGGGAGCCAGTGGAGCTGACGGAGAACTGGGGTTATATGAGAACAACGCCCAGTCCCCATCAGCAGCCTGGCAGCTCTATTCTGCACCAACTGAAGTATCTGGACCGTCTTCAAGGGTAGCCCCACGTAGAGCATGTTGCAGAAATCTAATCAGGAAGTCACCAACGCGTGTGTCACTGTCGCCAGGCAGTCGTTCTCCAGGAAGGGACGCAGCTGATGGATCAGCCGAAGCTGAAGGAAAGCGCTCCTCACCACCGCCGTCACCTGAGCTTCTAAAGACAGCTCAGGATCGAGGAGCTCTCCTAAGCTGTGAACCCTGTCCCTCAGAGAGAGTGCAACCCCATTTAGCACAAGGCCCAAGTCCCCCATCCCGAGGCCCGAACCACCCACCAACAGGACCTCCATCTTGTCTGAACTGAGCTTCAGTTTATTGGCCCTCATCCAGCCCATTACCTCGGCCAGGCACCAGTTCAGCACAGCCACTGCCTCACCTGGGTTGGTGGAAAATGAGAGGTAGAGCTGGGTATCATCAGCATACTGATGATTCCACAGTCCACACCTCCTGATGACCTCTCCCAGTGGTTTCATGTAGATGTTGAATAGCAAGGGGGACAAAATGGACTCCTGCGGAACTCCATGGCATAACTGCCATGGCGCAGAGCCATAGTCCCCCAACACCACCTTCTGAAATCAGCCGTTGAGATAGGAGCGGAACCACCACCATGTGGTGCCTCCAACTCCCAATCCAGCTAGCCTATTCAGAAGGATACCATGGTCGATGGTATTGAAAGCCACTGAGAGGTCCAGGAGAACTAACAGAGACCCACTCCCCCTGTCTCTCTCCCTGCACAGGTCATTGTACAGGGCGACCAAGGCAGATTCAGTGCCGTACCCGGGTCTGAAGCCGGACTGAAATGGGTCCAGATAATCAGTTTCATCCAAGAATGCTTGGAGTTATCCCACCACCATCCACTCTAGCACCTTGCCCAGGAGCGGGATGTTGGCCACCGGTCTATAATTGGCGGCCACCTCTGGATCCAGGAATGCCTTTTTTAGGACTGGTCGGACTACCGCCTCTTTTAAAGAGGATGGTACCCGACCGTTTCTTAAAGAGGCGTTGACCACCTCCAGGATCCAGGTGCCAATCCCGTCCTTGGCTTTCTTAAGTAGCCAATACTGAATAATACTGAGTCGAGCGAGAGACGAAAAGGCACAGCGAATGGCAGTGGCAAAAGTCTGGGGACAATGGCGGACACTCCACTCTATATATACTGCTGAGGGGGAGGGGAGCGGAGTTTTCCCACCAAAACCATTAGCTGTCAATCTTTCCAGCCTAGGCACTGCGCAGGCACAGCACCCATATGTGTGATGCACAGAGGCCATGACAAAGAACTTTCCCACCGTGCATGGAAGGATGCTTCCCTTTGCTTGTGTTTTTTCCCCAGCAATTAGTTCAATGGGTGTTGATATACTTTTGTTTTTTCATCATACCTTAAGCATGAGTAAGGGTGCAATCCTATGCAAATTAGGCAGGAATAAGACCTATCGTATAAGGAATAAGCAAGGCTGGATGGGGAATACAGGAAATTGTAGGCCTGGTTTCTGCATGATGCACCATCATTTTATTATATTCAGCTTGCTTACTGGTATGCCACTAAAAGCACATTTAAATTTTGACAACCCAGTCTATAAATTTTCCAGTCATGCATAGCATACATATAAAATATTGCCCCCTTTAAAGCAAATAGATGACACAACAGAGCTCTTTCCTCTTCCTTCACATAATTTATATTTTAATTCTGAAAAAAAAAACAGTTTTAAAGAACTTGAGTGAAACATTAGTCCTATACACTGAGAAGAAATGGCTTTTCATTTATGGTACTGACTGGACTGACCATCAGCAAGCAAAAAATATCTGAGCTTATAACAGAATTACCATAATTCTACTCTACTAATTCCACCAAAATGCTAGAATTTTTTCATGTGGTTGAGAAGAGTTCTGCACTGTACACAAGGGTCCAAGGCCTTGACAACCTCAAGATTCAATTTGCATGTAGAAACGTAATCAATAGAACACCACATTACAGGTCTTTCTTAAAACAGAGCAAAAAGAAAACATGCTTTTGATGATTTATTCACTGTGTAATTCCCTTGTCTGCATAGAAATATTCACTTTTATTTGAAAAGGCTAGCAGCTATTTACTCCTTTGGAAAAGATGTCATGTATGGTTCCCTAATGAAGCAACTCAGCTATACCAGAGGGAAGAGAAAGGATCTCTTCTGCCATTCATCTATGTATTAGAGAGCGAGAGCGAGAGCGAGAGCGAGAGAGAGAGAGAGAGAGAGAGAGAGAGAGAGAGAGATTGCATTGCAGTACAATGAGAGCTATTGTATTTTCATCTTACATTTAGGGGGAATGGCTCATTGATTTTCTCAGATGTATTATGTGTTATAGTTGTCACCATGAATGTGTCATATATTTCCACACACAAAAAATATATTTAAACTATTTTACATCAAGAGTGCATGCAGGATGAAATCAATAATGCATATGGTAGAAAATATGATCAATAATGAATATGGTATACAAACGTGTATGTGCATGCAGCTAACAAAGAATCTATGCCACTTAGCCTGCATCTAGGCTACCATGGGATTCTTTGGGTTCCCAGATACAGGACTGGAAAAGAGCTCAGACTGGGGTATCTTTACCTGCACCCAAATCTCCATCTTCCCCCTTGAAGGGGTATGAGAAGAAAAGTTCCTGTTGATTCTCAGATGTTGTTGAGACTGACCTTGAAAAAGGGATAAGGGAAATGCTTTGGGGAGCAGAATGGGGACAGGGTCATGCAAACTGGAGACTATCTGAGGGTTAAATAGCCTTTATACAACCCTATAAGGCCATAGCTTGTTCAACTCTCAAATAACCTTTACCAGCTGGATTTACACAATACAAATGGCATATTCTTATTCAAGAATGACAGCTAGCATGTACTGAAGCTGACAATTGCACAAGTTCTTTTAATCTAGAAAACTATTTCTAGAGTCTCAGAACTTGAACATCATGTTGCAGTTCTTACCCCAACAGGCTTTGTTGGGTTACCCCAGAACTTCTGTGTAGTTTACCTCATGATCACAACCTTAATACGTTAATTGGAACAGCTCAAGAACTGTCCTAGGAAAGCTTCTCTAAGGGATCCAACCAGCCTGCCTGGAACTTAGCAAGCAAGAGAGGAGCAAAGTAGAAGAGATCCCTGCTTTGTATTTGCTTACACATACAGGGAAGCCACTATCCATGCAGCACAAATCCCTATAGGATCCCCTGGAGAACTTAAGAAGAGGAGGCTGAGGCTGGCTTGAGTGAGGCAAAAGGGTTCTCTTCGTCCTTCTCCAGATCCAACTTTTTACTCAAGAGTCCTGCCCTGGAGACATCACGGTTCAGTCCTGACACCAGTTATATACAATGTCCTTGCATTCACTGATGGGCCCTTTGTATGAGTATCGCAAAGCAGGATTGCAGCCTGGATGGGGAACAGCTTGAGGCACAGAAGAATTGAATACAAACTCTGCCAAGGAAATTAGTGAATTTGCCACGCTACACAAGGTGGACAGAGTGCTTGAAATGCCACTTACAGACTGGGAAAAAGGTGGGGGGAAAGGAAAAAATCCTCAGACAAGAACATTCAGGAAAAGAAAATAAGGGGGAGGACCAACTCTCACCTTCAACAGTTAGTAAAATGTAAGATCCACAAAGCTTTTCCATAATAGATTGCATTGAGCCATTACCATGTTTAACTACAAAAAACCTTCCATCCATTTTAAAGAAAGCTGCACTTCAGTCCTCAAAAGGCATGTTCTAGAAGCACCTTCACTGACATTGGGACAACAAAGACATGTACTGGAAGTAGATTTGTTTTTTAATTTTTATTACCTATCCTGTTTCCAGGGGTTCATAGGAGCTGGGAATTGTGTCTGCCATGAAATGGAGGGGCCTTCTTGACTACAAGACACAACAGATACTGCCCCTTAAGAGGGTAGGAGCTGCAATCTTGCACATATTTCCTTCCTCAATTTAGTTAGTTTAGTTAGTTCAGTTGCAAAGTCATGCCCAACCCATCACAACCCCATAGACAGCATTCCTCCAGGCTCTCCTATCCTCCACCATCTCCCAGAGTCCACCCAAGCCCACACCCACTGCCCAGCGACCCCATCTAGCCACCTCAATGTCAGCCATCCCCTCCTCCTTTTGCATCAATCATTTCCAGCATCACGGTCTTCTCCAGTGAGTCCATCCTTCACATTAGGTGGCCAAAGTATTTGAGTTTCATCTTCAGTATCTGACCTTCTAAAGAAGAGACAGGGTTGATTTCCTTTAAGATTGACTGATTTGGTCTCTTTGTAGTCCAAGAGACTCTCAGGAGTCTCCTCCAGCACCACAATTCAAAGGTGCCAATTCTTTGGTGCTCAGTTTTCCTTATGCTCCAATTCTCACAGCCATACATTACAGCTGGGAAAACCATAGCTTCGACTATACACATTTTATTTACTGGGAGCCAAATGAAATACCACCGGAACCAGTTCTGCATCTCTGACTATGCAATTATTTGTTGTAAATACCAGGTTTATGTATATGAAATTTTGACTTCAGTGGTAATCTGGTAAGACATTAGCACCCATTCAGACATTATCCTGGTACCAAGATCTCATGAAGTTATGCTGATGTGTTATGGAGGATTTTCAAGCGTGCCAGAGAATCATCACATGCAATAATGAGAGGTTTTCTTTGCATGGATTAAAATAATCCAAACACAAGGATATTTCATCCTAGTAGACGGTTGTGCTGTTAGGCATCAACATGGTGGCATTTACAATTTGGATTATAACATTTGGATCAGTCATTGGTAAAATTAGAATGTCAGGGTTTCAGTGTCTTGCATGAATTTGGAGAGTTGGTATGTGGGGAAAGAAATATTGCTCTTCCGGTCAGTCTAAAGCAGATGGATGACATTATGTTTAGAAATGACAGATTTATCATAACCAATAAAGTCACCTAGTCAGGTTCATTGTTACTCTGCTCTATACACACAATTTGATGGCCCATGTATAAGACTGGATACTTTCAGACTTCTGTATCCTCATAGTTACAATGCTTAGGGCAGCTTAAAAACATTAAAATAGGAAAATAAAATACAGGAAAAATGTAAAGAACAGAGGTAGAAGAAGCTGATAAAGCCTAAGTCTGCAATCATACACACACACACACATCTGGAAGAAAGGCAGTGTAGTGTAGTGGTTAAAAGCATGGGACTGGGACTCAGACAATCTGGGTTCTAATCCCCACTCAGCCATGGAGCCAACTGGGTGACTTTGGGCCAGTCACAGGCTCTCAGCCCAACCTACCTCACAGGTTGTTGTTGTGGGGATAAGATGGAGGAGGAGATGTAAGCTGCCTTGAGCCCTTTGTAGGAAAAAGGCAGGATATAAATCGAAAAAATATACATACATACATACATACATACATACATACATACATACATACTCAACTCAATGGGACTTTCTTTTGAAAAGAAGACCATAGGATTTTCTGAGGGGGGGGGGGAAGACGAGGAATTTTACAAAAATGACTCTACACAGCAGACAAAATGCCTGTCAGGACAAAAACAAAACAAAAGCAACAACCTTGACCTGACAACAAAAGGACAAGAAAGAAAAGGCAAACCACTTTCTTAGAGAATACCACAGTTTGGACACAGACACAAGCCTTCTTCAGCTCTTAGTATTACACCTTTACAGAGTGCTTTGGTTATTGGCCAGTATAGAAACATAATTAATACTTATTATAATAATTTAATCCCACTTTTTTCTCTTGCAAGGAACCCAAAGTGGCTCACTTAGTTTACCTCTCCCTCCCCTCATAACAACACCCCTGTGAGGGAGGTAAGGCTGAGAGCCCATGACAGACCCAAAGGCACCCAGTGAGCTTCGTGGCCAAGTGGACCCAACAAAGCCCTGTTTTTCTCACAGCCCAGCTAATCAAGTGGGCAGTGGGGGAATGTGGGTGAAGCCCCTCAGGCTCACATGGGTAACAAGGGGAGTGGCCAAGGACGGGCTCCAGTATCCCCAACTTGCTCTACATCTTTCATACTCCTGAGATGACATGAATGTATACTGGGAAGCATTGCTTTTGAACTTAGCTTTCTTCCTGCAAGAGGTATAAAGAAGAACATTCTGAAAATATTACTTTTTAACTCAGATACTTCCTTCCAGGTTTTTTAAAACTTTAGATGACATTAATTCTTAAGACATAAGTTGGAGAAGAAGTGGAGAAGCCCAGACTGGTTTCTCAACTGGCCTGAAAAAACTATATTTGTGGGTTGGGGTGAAAACATTTATTTGTTTCAGCATATAAAACACTGCAATCCACTTTGGGTGTTATGGCAAAAAAGTGTTAAAGGGTCTCTTTATCTTTTAAATTGTTTTTCTCCTTTGGAAGGGCCGAGAAATCATTCTTAATTGTCAAAAATTGTTATTCTATGGGGAAGGTTTGATTTATTAAATAAAAAATAAAATAGAAATAAAGAAGCTGGTAGCTATCTACAGTACAGTATCTGATACATTGCACCTACACTTTGGCTGTTGGGCAGTATAGCAATCAATCAATCAATCAATTAATTATAGTTGTCCTAATGTGTTATAACTAGTATCAAACACCACAAGGATAGAGCTTGTATGGTATCTGACATTGATCATATCAGCACTATTTGCCGCCAGCAGAATAAAAGCAATGATTACATCTGTTAAAACATTTTAATAAGCAAGAAAAGTTGGGGATTAAAATAAACGTTCAGCGTGTTTCCTGAAAACATCTTAGCATTTCCCAGGAAACCCAGGTTGCCAAGCATTCATTCCAAAAAGCCTGTCCCCCTCTGTGCAGGGCTTAGTGACATGGCTGTGAAACCTTAAACATCACTTGTGTGAGTATATGAGGTTAGCAGCGGCATGTGGGACTTCAGCTTCTGCTCATGGCAAACCATTAATTTCTATTTATTATTTTGCAGTAATAAAATGATATATTAAATACATAGATAACATTAAAACCATGGCTGACCAACAAAAAAGGGGTTTTCTCGCACAAGGATGAGTTCAGCAGATGTTGCAAAGAGCACATGGTTGCTGCCTGCCTGAAATGAGGCTATTATATTAAAAGCTCTTCTGCTGGGTCCATGTGGAACCACTGGACAAATGTTCTTCTCAGCAACCAATCAGGGGAATCATGTCATTTACTTCAATATTTACATCCCACCTTTAAACAAAAAAAAAAAATCTAATTCAAAATGGCTTACAAATAAGAATAGCAATTGGGACAAAGGCTTAAAATAATTTTGAGAAATAATTCTGCGCTTGGAAAGAGTGTGAACTTAATTATCCTTACAAACGGAGTGTCCAACCTCTTTCAGTCGGGGAGCCAAATTCTTCTGCAGGCAAGCTCTTCAGGGCTGCAATTCATTGGTAAAGAGGACCTGAAGCAAAAGAGGTTGGAGCCCAAAAGATTTAAAGTTCTTATTGCCTGTAAAAAAGTAACTAAGCCCCCCTTGCAGAACAGGGGTGAACCCATTTTGTGAGCTCAGTTCAGTACCATGGACAGCTCCGATAAACCTCAAACTCCCAGCTGTAATGGTTGAGGAGCACCACTGACACAGGAATCACCAGACCTTGTTGTCATCATTATTATTATCAACCAGTACTATTATCCTCATGTTGCAAACAGGAAGCTCAGGTCTGGTGATTATGTTTAGAGACATAATTGCTTATGTCTCTAAAGCTGCCCAGTGTTCTAGGGCAGAGATGACAGGCGAGAAGCTGAGTGAGGAATGCTTATGCATATAAGCCTTTCTTTGTGGGTTTTTCATGTATCATGTTCCCTGTTCCAACATCTCCATCACTTAACCTCAATCTAAGAGCCTAGTGGGGTAAGACAAGAGGGAGAATGATTGCCAGGGAAACCCCTTCCTGAAATGTAAATATACCAAATCATCTCTAGGCAATGTGGCAGAGAGAGCACAGCAGATGCTCTCGGCACAGAATTAGAAAGATCATTTCTGCAATAACGAGGCACAGGCTCGGTTTAGGTTCCTCCTCTCCAACACACTCCTGAAACTCTCTGGCAGAGTCAAGAGAAATGGCAAGAAGCAGCTATTCTCTTTCCCCCTGAGTAGGATACAATCATGGCACTACTCCAGGCTTGCATTCAACACAGCTATTTTTGCTTCCTGATGATCTTGGCTCATGTTTCGTACTGTCAGCAGGGGCAGGCTATTAGGTATAAGGCCATGGCCTGAAAGGCAAAAACTTGCTGGTCTTTTAAAAAACGAATAACAGAATGTATCCACCAAGCATTTGTGGGATGGGCATACTGTATTTTAATTTCTATTACCGCACAGTACCAGCAGATCAGTGACATGGGACATTTTTCTTACACATCTGCACACTGCTGTACTTACTAGCATAAAGTTAAAATGTGATGAATGAGCAGGGTGAGAAAAAGAAACCAACCAAATCCTGCATAATTAAAATGCTGGATTGTGTCCCCTGCTCCAGTCTCACAGTAGGAAAGCTAGGCTGCTCCAGCTGGCTCTTACAATAAAGGCTATTCTCTGTTGTGCTGGTTTATGATCATCTCAGAGGCAGCTGAGCAAGCCAGGCCCTGGGATGTCATTTTCATATTAGGAAAGATTTGTCCAGAATTCTGTTTTCCCTCTTCTGAAATTTTCAAGAGCTGTGGTCTGCCTTGAACTAGCCCTATTTTAGCAAGGAAGGCTGCCAACGATTGCTGTAAAACAAAATCCTGGCACTGTAGACTGAGAACTGCTCTACATGTTATGCAGCAATTATGTTTAGTACATGCAACAGTGTTACTTTCCCACGGCAAACATATAAAGCACGAGCAGATTGCATTATTCAACACCTCTGTAAACACACCTTAAAACTTAAATGCAAGAGAGGGCTCTTGGGAATGTATACTTGGAGCTTTAAAGGTGCTCATAGTCCTGTAAGCGCCAGCCACCAGAAGCACCAAGCCTCCCCACTGCAAACACAAACAATGGATAAAATGTGCCACTGCTTTGACTAGGTGCAAAAAGACTTTCCTTCTCAAGAATGCTAACATTCTGTGGTTCTTGTTAAATGGATCTAAAGATAGAGTCGCTCCCTCCTCTGAGGATAAATATTTCAAGTGCAGAGTCACTTCTGCTCTGCTGTAACATGAAAGTTTAAAAACAGGAGTGGTTTTAAGTGTAAATTCTCTTCGAGGTATGTTGGAACCTTCGAGGTCTAGCCACAGCACGGCATACGCACAAGGACCCAGGTGCAGCACTTGGCACTTTAAAAGCCTGCCAAGAACTTTGGCCTGAGACTCGCTGGGCCAGGTGCCCTATTAAGAGACCAGATTGGGCTACATGGACCAAGCCTGCAACCAGGTACAAAGCAGCTTCTGATGCTGCTTCAAGCTGGCTATGCATAAATCAGAGCGGGAGCTGCAAAACTCCCAGTACCAGCTGTTCATTACACATACTCTGTGAAACAAGTCTCATGCTGACATGCTCGCACTCAGTGCCTGTTCAACTGATGGGAGACAATTGGCAGGCAAAGTCTAGCCTGGGAGGAGGGAAGCTTTCCCAATTTTAGAGAAGCTTTCAGAAGACATGTTCCAGTACCAGGTGGGGCCAAAGGCAAAAGTATGGGGGCTGAAATACCAAACAATAGCATATTTTCGCTGAAAGCTCTTACTGCCAGTAACTAAGTTAGCTGTTTCATACATGTTTATTGTATTTTTATCATTTGTTTTTATGGATTGTGTAAACCATCCAGGGATGCAGGTGGCTCATCCTGATAGCTTTTGTTGTGGGGTGGCAGAGAAATGCAATAAACAATAACAACAATGATCGTAAGTGTTTGGAGATGCAATTCAACCTTTTAGAACAGGAAAGAACATGCAAAGCTGGGAAATTACCAAATGATTAGTAGTCAGGGGAAAGTGGATGCCAAGATGGGTGGAACTGGTCTTTGGGGCTGAGATTCCTTACCTCTTCCTCTATCCCTACTCAGGCATTCTGGATATTATTTATTTGGTAGCTCAAGCAGGGACAGGACCATGGCAAATAGCAAGAAATCATGACAAGGGCATGATAGGTGCAGAGGTTCACAAGACCCATATGACCTGAATACTCCAAAAAAGTGACTTTGGCCTGCGCCCATTTCAAACACTTGTGTATGTTTTCCTCTTACTCTTAACCTTTTCACAAGCCTCCATTTTCTTGTCAGCATGCATCACATTTGTTTTCATATCGATCTTCTGCAAACAGTGAGCTTTTGCTTGTCACTTTCCATTGCTTCCCCTTTTATGCTCATCTTTACCAGACTCTCCTTCTATTGAAACTGCCCAAGCCAGTTCATTTCCATGTGTCACATGCATTGCTTTGAATACTTGGAATAAGGAAATGTATAAAGATTCAATCATTATGCATTTACACATTGATGGCTTAGATCATTGTTGAGCCATTTAAACATTCAGTCTTTCCATAATTAACAATCCAGCTTCCCAAAACATTTATTTCTCATCTCCAGCAACAGACAACAGTAAACCATACCAGGGCTTTAACTCAACCACTCAGACTTAGTGTAATGCCCTGGCCATGGGCACAGGGTTTTTTTGGAATCCCAAGGAAAGTAATATGCCAGCTCTAGTTGTAGTAACAAGGAAAAAAGCTCTCTATTGTGCCCAAAATACAACTTATCTGGCTTTCAAAAGAGTTTAGCAGCAAGTTGCTTACAACACACAGCCTTAACTGGACTATAATGCAGGCTTCGATCAGCTTGAATGGATGGCCAATGAAGGCTGCTTGAGAGACGAGTGTTCGAACAAAGGACTAAGCACCATGTCATACAACTGTTGCTACTCATACTGATGCCATGAAGCCCTGCAATTCAACCAAACTGAAAGTTTCCCCCCTAGCAAGTCCAGCTGCAGCTAAGTAACCTACCGATAAGCAGGGATACAAGGAGGGCTGGCAGTTTCCACAGGCACATAAGCTGGTCAGGTCTTGGCATGCAGGCCTTGTTATGCTCTCGGAGAACAAGCACTGGCTCATTAATTGGTGTGGATGTTCCGAGGTGACCTTTGTGCAACTTCTCTGCAGAGCCAGCCTTTTTTAGCTGAGCCTTACAAGATGAAAGCTTTGCCACAGAATGGGAGGCTTGGTGAGGTATGGTCACTAAGGCAATAATCCTATACTCCCAGCCTGGAAGGAAGGCCCATTAAATCCAATGGGATTTACTTCTAAGTAATATGTACAGGAAACTGCAATTAGTCTGACATAGGTCTGCATGATTACTAAGTGGGATTGTGTGTCTTTATCACATTACACCAATGGTTTATCATCCATGTGTGCTCTCAGCCCATGCCCAGTCTAAGATATGGTTTAACTTTAAAAGCCCACAACAGCTTGAGATCAGCTTACCTAAAAGATGGCCTTCATCTGTATTCACCTATCCAAACTTTTAAGATTTCTTGCAGAGGCCCAGCTTCTTGTATGTCATCAACTGACATGAGGTGAATGGCTACTAAGGAGAAAACTTTCTTATGGGTGGTGGCTGTGGAAAACCGTCCACAAAGAGCCCACCTTGCACCTTCTTTATTGCATTTCTGGCACCAGGTGAAGAGCTTTTTCATCTGAATTTGAAGGTAAATGTAAAACTGAATTTAAAAATCAATTTAACATGTTGAGTTAAAAAAAAGAGTTTAACAGGTGAGCTGTTAATTGACTAAATAAAAAAGTCAACTCTCCAAGTGGGGAGATGGCCACGATCATGCTGGGGGGGGGGGGAGATGGCCAAGATCGCCCCCATTGCTCCCTCTCCCAGTGCATCCGCAATCGCGTCCATCTCTCCCCCCACCCTCCAGTGCACTGGGATGACAGGCGCGTGCAGGGATGACAGGCGTGATCTCAGTCGTGCTGGGGGGCGCGGAGAGATGGCCATGCTTGTGCTCTGGGTGGGGAGGGGGAGATGGCCATGATCTTTGTTGTTGTCACGTTGCTTCACATTTTTCTGATTTAAAAAATGGTTACAGAATGGTTACCTTATTTACATTGAACCTTATGGGGAAATTTAACTTGGCTCATGATCAATTTGGGTCACAACCAGAGTCCTGGAATGGATTAAGTTTGTGAGCCAAGGTACCACTGCATACGTGAAGTGCTTGTAATGTTCTACAATTATGGTTAATGATCTCAGTCATAATGCACACAAGGAAGGCATGCTATGGAAAGCCCCTTGGCAGTTCAATTTTATTTTCCTGCATGAAAACAGCATCTGTCGGGGAACAGGGTTTTCACCTAAACTTTTCTCCCACTCAAGGGACTCTCCACCAGCAGAATGAAAGATCCTTAAGGACATTGTTCCAGAGGGAATGTCTACCCTCTGGGGCATTGTTTGGAAGACCACAAGGGGGCGCAGGAGGATGAGAAAATTAACAAAAGTTCCTTCCTTCCTTCCTTTCCATTGGCAGGATTCCTCCACTGAATCTCTATTGACCATGGAGAAGCCTGAATCTAAATCCAGGTCTGCAAATTCAGAGCTCAAGTATTCAGTTCTCCAAGCACCAGAGACTCTCACACAATATCCTAAGGTTTTGCTGAACACACTCCTGCACACAGACATATTTAGACACTTTGAGAGCAACATTTGGATAAAATGCATGCAACTTTACAAAAATGCATTGATTAAAAATAGTCATTAACTAATACAGCAGCCAAGAACTACAGGCCAATTATAACCACTAGAAGCCGCTACCAAGACCCTGGACCCTCCTTGAGCCTCAAGAATAACAGGAGAGATTTTCTGGTATATTTCCCTGGAGAGGAAATCCAGAAGGTACCAAGGCATATAGCTGTCACTTTCTCTGCTGAACAATCCGTTTCTTGGCAAAACTGGCAGAATAAGCGACAGATCATGGTGCACTGAAGGCTGAATAGAGTCAGCTGATTCATGTGCCAATCTCAACCACTGTAAAATCCTGATTTCCAGGATCTACTCCTTAGTCTCAGAAACATATGTTTGCTTAGAATCCTCTTACCTTGGCCCCATCCTTCCTTGCCTACTTATTCTATAATCTGAACACCAGACCACTTAGATGACATAATATGTCTTTTCTCCTGCACTATATGCAGAGAAACTCTGGCTGCAAAAGAAGGAGCAAACATTACCATGTCACCCTCTCAAGCAGCCTTCCCTAACCTGGTAGCCTTCCCAACATTCTGGACCACTGGCCATGTTGATGCAAGCTGGAGCCCAAAACATCTGGAGGGCACCAGGTGAGGAAAGACTCCACCAGAGGAAGAAGTCATTTATCATTACAAGTCCCTGGGAAATTATTGGAGTATTTCTGAATTTGAACATCAGACTTTTGCCCAGTCTTTGGGCAGAAACTGGATTTCAAAACAACATCAAGAAACATGAAATAATCCATATATTAAACAATATAGGTGAGACTGAACCTTTTCTGTTACCCAGTTAGTCAAATTTGAAGGTTAACATGCAGACTACTTGCATTTAGATATATGGGTAGACTTTAGACCAGGATGGAGAGCATTTTTGAGGTGGGATCCCATGTTTTCCTTGAGTCAGTTGATGTAGGCATGATCACACACCAATGTCCATGCTCAAACCGTTTTGTGCTGAGAAAGGAATAGTGTTCCCCTTTTCCCATGGAGAAAGGAACTAGGTCTACACTGGGATGAAACCTTTGACCTAGAGAAAAAGGTCGTCTCTTACATCTTTAAGGAGAAAAATGACAATTTGGACAGTTTATTTCTTTCAGATAAAATTGAACTGCTAGGAAAGTTTCAACTTATGTCAGGGTCAGAGCTTCTTTCAGTTTGAGGATCTAACTCTGTTTCAGAGAAGCATTCAGGAGCTGCATTCCAGTGGTGGATGAGACCAAAGGCAAACAGGGTAGAGTCCAAGCAACAAAAAGTATCAACAAATTTTAGTTTAAAGTTCCCAACTAAGGATTAGCAGAGACATTTCAGCCTTCAGAATGTGGAAAAAGATGCACCAAGGCAGAAAGCCACCAAAGAATTGATGGTTGGGAAATAGGCTTGTGGCTGCTGGGGAAACCCAGGAGGTCTGAATTGGGACCCTTGGAGGACCAGGTTTGGCACCCTGCTTGGTGTTCTGCACCCCTGGTTTCACTTTTGATCATCTGATAATTTTTTCGAATTCTGTCCATCTCTTAGTATTCCACATCCAGATATTTCATTGCAAAATAATATTTTAGGATGACACTTACTGAAACACCTAAATATTTTAGACTGACATCTAGGATGTTTTAGTATTCTATAAGGACAGTGAGAAGTGGATCAAGTTTTGTTGGATCAGTATCACTCTGAGGCTTCAAAAGATTAGCCATCCACCTATTGCAGCTTATCTTATTCAAAGCAAGCACCAAACTTAATCTTGTTTGCAGGTATGCATCATAGATTTGACATGTTAGTTAAAGCCCTGTATGCTTCATCTGATCCAACCACAGTGGTGACAGAGAGCATTCTTTTTTATATGGAAGCTAGCACCAGGAGGCTGTTTGGATAATGATCTGCCAAATATCACCAAAGAAAAGTGCACACAAATTCCATTTCCTTTTATTACCACCTGGCTGCTACTGCATGCCTAACAAGAAGACTGATAACTGGAGCTGTGATTACCAGTTTGTTCCAAGTTAACACTGTTCCTTATGAGTTATCTAAATGGCACTTCATTCAGAATATTTCAATTGCAAAATGAAGAAAACCAAAAACAAAAGACCACTATGAGCGTAAGTGTAGATTTTTACAAGCTATACAAATATACCAGTAGCTGGAAGGAGATGGCTAAATGAGAAAATGCCCCAAGGATTCAAATACAAAATATATAGACATTTTTTTTCTGATTTTGCCTTTGGGTATAAGTTATTCACTGATTGTAATGAAAAAATAAACTAAAAATGAAAATGTGCTTTGCAGTTCTGTTTCCTGATTTTCAGAGAGAACTTATGGGAGAAAATGCATTTACAAACTCATATTTTAACAACTTGTTTTAACACCCTAATTTATTCTGCATTATTAATCACTTACTTTAAATAGAGATTTCAGATAACTTCACACAGGCATATTTTCCCTAAGGGGCTTATTCACATGTGCAGTCACTTCCTTCCTGTGATACCCTGATAACTGGCATGCAGGAATGGATCATTACAGGTATAACACTGTAGACAGAAATGCAAACACAATGCTTTTCTGTTGGGTCTTTTCACACATGTAACTGCTACCTGTCAAGTGCTGAGAAGTTTAGTAATACATACTAACATCTGGTCTGCCCATGGTCATATTCCATCATGGAATAATACTGAAAATGCTTGGTTCTCACTTGCAGGAACTGAAATGACTGGACATTTCTGAAAATATTTATTTATTTATTTTATAAAAAGCTTTTCTATCCTGTCCTCTACATCACATCTCAGGGTAGCTGAACAGAATAGAACAGAACAGCCCCACAGCATCTGACCATGAATATACTAAAACCCCAATTAAAATCAGTTAAACATTTAAATAATGGGAAAATAAAAAGGGGGTTGCCTAATGCCAAAAAGAATATAGCGTCAGTGCCAGGCGAACCTCTAGGGGAGCATATTCCATAGTTGGGGCACCACCACAGAGAAGGCCCTCCTCCAGGTACTCGCCCTCCTAATCTCCTTCCAGGGGGGCTCCCAGAGTAGAGCCTCTGCCTCAGACCTGAAGGGGAAAATAAGTCTGGATTGATGAACTTGCCACCCAGCAAGTTGGGTGCAATTTCAGCTCAACTGATCTTTGAGGTGAATGTAATTCTGTCCTTTCTATATAACTGAAAATGCATACTGAAAAATTTGTAGTTGAGATACCACCAGCTTTAGTAGTCAGGGCTTGTCCATTTTAAGTGCTGTACTTGTTTAATTGCCCATATTACCTGCTGAAATGAGATTACAGCCAATCAGAAAGAGTTTCCTTTTTTAAAAACTCCAAAATAGCACTTAGCACTTCAGTAGAGCAGAATTTGATCAATAATTATTGATTTGAAGCAAAAGAGGAAGATTAGATAGATGGTGAAAGGGAAGCCACTAGAGTGAACACATTTGTCAGCCCAAGTAGGTAGGAAAAAAGATTCAAATATGGCTCTTTAGTAATATGGTTATCTATTTTATAAAGCATCCCAGTAACAGCTGCTCTCAATGGAAACAGAAGGATGCCTTTCTTCTCAAGGAAAATTGCCAGACATTATTCCCCTTCACTGAAGGAGGGGAAAAACAAATCATTAAGAAAAACTCCAGTGTCCCTAAGTGAAGCGTAGCATGCTTCAAAGTAAATTTACATTGTAATGCCAGCAACACCACCCGAACTTCATAATATATAACTTCCCCTTGTTATAATGTATGGCATTCTGCAACCAAAGGTAAAAGTTGGTGTTTACAAAACTGAACCTGATGTGCATTATAATGAGAACTCCTGAAAGGCTTTGCAATGCTACTGGGGAAAAGAGAAACAATTCCTACAACGTGGGCAGAGTCACAAGAGGAAGAACAAAACATTGGCTGCTTCAGAGGAATGACCTTCTGACTGGGAAAGGGTTGTAGGTCAGTATGTGCTTTGCATTCAGTAAACCCCAGCTTCAATTCCTAGTTTTGCCAACTAGGAAAATCCTGAAATCCCAAGAAAAGAGCTAATGAAGGGCTCCTACCCATAAGAACGGACAATACAAAGACAGATGGACGATAGTTATGGTTCAGTATAAAGAAAGCTTTGAATGTTCATTAACCATCCCTAGGCAGGCTTGGACTAACAGAATGGTTAATGAGTGGGCTAACGAATCAAGCCAGAGCTCTCCTTAAAATTACAGAAGAGTTGGAAGGAGCCAGGAAGGTTATCAGGTCCAACCCACTGCTATTGCAGGACACCAATTTACACCATCCCACTCAGATGGCTGTCCAGTTTCTCTTTGAATGTCTCTACTGTGAGAGAGCCCACCACCTCTTTAGGCAGCTGGTTCCACTGTTTTATTGCTCTGACAGTGAGGAAGCTTTTCCTGATGTGTAGCCTGAATCTGGGTTGCCATAACTTGAATTGATTATTCCGAGTCCTACACTCTGGCATCAGCAAGAATACATCTTGACCTTCCTCTTTCTGACAACCTTTCAGGTACTTATACAGGGATATCATGTCCCCTCTCAGTCTTCTCTTTTCATGGCTGAACATGCCCAGTTCTCTCAATCTCTCCTCATAGGGCAGTGTTTCTAAACCCTGGATCATTTTTGTTGCCCTCCTCTGCACCCTTTCTAATTTACATGAATCTTTTTTAAATTTTGGTGTCCAGAACTGGACACAGTATTTCAGGTGAGGTCTGACTAGTGAGGTGTATAGAGGAACTACTACTTCTTGTGGTTTGGAAGTAATACTTCTGTTAATGCATCCCAAAATAGCATTTGCCCTTTTGGTGGCTGCATTGCATTGTTGGCTGAATGGATTCTTTTCAATCAAAAGTGGCAAATCTGAGGCTGTCATATTTTGGGCACATTATAAGGCAAAACTCCCTGGAGAAGACAATCATGCAGGGAAAGACCAAGACAGAGGAAGAAAATAAAAATCAGAATGGAATGTACAAAAGCCGAGCAGAGGCTGTCATGGATAGGTCATTTAGCAGAGCTTTCATTCATATGGTCAACTTATGAGTCCACCTGATGGCACACTACAGCAGTCAGTCCCAGGAATGTGCTAATCAGCAAACTGCAAGCTTGATGAAGTTCCATCTGAAAGCTCATTTCAACTCCATGCCACACTAGACTGCAAGCTTTAGTTTTTGTTTTTCACATTAAAATGTATGTATTTTCATGCATATTTTCCAAATGTATGCATCAATTATACACTTCTCTGCAATGCAGGCATTCTTCTCACATTACCTAAAGCACATCTGCATATGTTTTTCAAATATATGCAGCTGTCAGATACATTGTTTTGGTCTGCAAATCTCACTGCAAGCTTGGAAGTATATGGACTTGAACCTCGGTTTGCATCCAAGTCCATGGTCGATTTGGAAGGTGTCAGCTGGGAAGGTGTCAGCTGGGTAAATTCAATCAAAACCAATCTTCAATGAATCTTTCATCTATCCCTAGTCATCCCTTTCTGAAAGTATCATACAACATATTCAATTGATCAGGGAATAAATCAAACAAGACTCTTTCTTAGAAACTTGGTTCCCTTTCGATACATAAAATAATGCAAGGTCTATCAGTTTGCATCCAATGGAATACATCGCCCAATTTCTGGTTGTGTATAGTAACTACTCAAGCTAATACTGAAAAATGGACAGTTCTGTGGCATAACAGAGAATATACTGTATTGGATAGGACAATGTACAGGGTCCATGATGCTAAAATATGAACCGAATAGGACCTTTCAGGAGGGACAAAGAGGGCCATCGTCCAAAGCGTTATGTATGAAGAACATCACCAATGTCACTGCCACACTGTTGCCAATTGTCTTCTTTCAGAATCCCCCTAACTTGAGCGCTAGAAACATAACTGAAAAAAATCACAAAAGAAAATCTACTGCCCCCTATGTCCTTTTGTCATGCTAGCAGGAGCAAGAGGTCTGTGGCTACAGGCACTGCTAAGAGCAACCCAGCCCATCCTCCATCAGACGTCCACTATGGGGTCCTCAAACGCAATGCCTACAGGCATGACTGTGCTCACAGAGACCAAGCAGAGTGCCTTCCATTTCTTCATATGCCCCAGGCCTCCCACTATCTTGCAAAGGCCATCAGGCTGTGTGTGTAGTACACAGCTGAGGTTCTTTTTTATATCTTGTATTTCTAAAATAAAATAATAGTTTACCAATTAAAAAACATAAGTAAGCTTCTCAAATTCCAGCCTGTGTTGGGGTGAACATCCCATGCAAACTTGCTGGAATATGTAAGCACCCCCAATATAATCAATGCAAGAAGAATCCCATGGGGCCCTGGCTGTCTTCAGCAGTCTTCCACACACCCTGCCAATTCAATTCAAAAACAACATGTAATTATTATTTAGTTAATTCAGCATGCAGCCAAAACAAATCTTATTCCAGTAATAAATTTTTTTCAAGAATAAACTTCAATGAAATATGAAGAATAAGGCAACATATCACACATACTTTATTTTCTTAACATAAGGATTTCAGTAAGAATCTAAAGAAAAAGTCATTTATATTAAGATATATTAAATCTTAATATAAATTAAGATTATGTATAATACAAATTAAATCTTTTACATCAATTGGCTTCCACACCTCTTTAAGGTTACCTCATTTGTCTCTTCTTTTATTCTAATATAATGTGTTAATTTGAACCATCACTGCTAGGTCTCAATTTTATTGAATCAATCTTTCACAGAAGGACATTTCTGAGATCCTCTGTAGCTCAAATGTAATATGCTAGCAGCAAAAAAGATACCAGTCACTAATTCCTTGACTCTTGAACTACTGACCCTTCAATGAAGTTCAAAAGAAAAATGACCAGGTCTAAAGAAATTTCATATCCTAAAATCTTCTTGTAATAAGTTTTATTGTTTTCCAGTATCTTGGAGCTAAGGAAAATTTCCACCATAAATGAAGTAATCTCTTATTTTGTCTTTATGCGTCTAACCGTATCCTTTTCCTGGCTTCCATATTAGTCTTTGCTCCACCTTCACTAAGGCACAAAAGGGAAGAGGAAGGGGAAGAAAAATCTTGATAAACTGAGAAATGTAATGGGTGGAAGTACACACACTCAACAAGCTTTTGGTGTGAGAACTTTACATCTTACCCACAGCAAATCTACCAGTATGAGAGGCTATCAGTAGAAATACTGTGATGGCACCTTAATCCAACCCAATTCTACCAAATATTTGCCATCAATTTTATACACATTTGCCAGAGTAGGATTTCCTCTGTATGGGAGTGCTGGATCTTTGTCGTAAATCTATATTATAAAGGCAGGCAGTTTTAATTCTAAGCCATATCAAAGAAAACCAGTCCTGAAATCTAACTTTAGGTGAAACTTGAGTTTATACACAGTAATATTTCATATGCATTAAAGGAAATGAGAAGATGGCAGGGAAGGAAATACAGGGAAAAGTGGGGGAAAGCAGTATTTGAGAAGTATATAGCAGTTTTATTAAATTTTGCATACTAAACCCAAGTTATTTCAAAAAGAATATGCACGAAGTACAATATTTTATGCAACACTTAAAAGGAATCTTGAGGTTGTATTAACTGTTAATTGGGACTTTAAAGAGAATTTGATAGATGCATTTACTATTAATTTTGCCTATATGTTTCTGCAGGCCAAGATAAATTTCCTTTTTGTTAACCTTTCTAAAAGGGATCTTGGTGTATTCTCACTACTTCATGAAAAAAGGGCAATGGTAATTAGTTTGTAGAGCCAAATCAGAACAGTGGCAATATTGCCTTCCCCACTGATAGAGACTGTTCTATCACTCAGGTCTATCATCACTATCGGAAGGAGAAAATGTTCCTTCTTTTGTAATAATTCACTTTTGCATGTAAATTCATTCAGATAAATGCATTCTGGCAATGTGCAGTTTGATAAATGCTAACATCACTGATCCGTAAAGCACTTTTATAGTGCAATTTAGGTATTATAAATAGTTCACATATGTTCTCACATAATCCTTAACCGCAGTCCTGTAAAGTAGGCCACCATTGTTATCCCATAATTTAGAAACAGAGAAAGGCTCATAGACTAGTGACTTGCAGATGGGTGCAAATGTTGCTAGACAACATATCGCTAATCAGAGAAGAGCCAAAGTAGTAAAGCAAGACAGATATTTGCTATTGATGGACTGATTTGTGGAAATGCAAGGTTCCTCGATGCTTATTTTCATGATGCATTTAATTCTTGTGAATCTAAGTAAACACAAAAGGCTGAAAGGAAGCCTGTTTACACACATCTCAGCTCCCTGGAACTGGTATAGCAAGTAACTCTAATTCTAAATAAAGCACGCTACGGAGAATACACAATTACCTCTTCAGTATCAACTGTTTGCAGTAATAGAATGCTATTACCAAATCAGTGGCTCCATAGAACATAATGATCCATTTTGCCCTCAATACGTAAACTACCAACAAAGGCTATCACCATGTGACCTGTATTTAAAATGGCATTTATTTATCTCTACCGCTGGCAGCCCGTCTTTACATGGCCAAATATTATCTGCCCATCTTATTGCCTGGGGAGACTGTAGTTAAAGCCCCATTCTGCTGGAGATGGAACAAAAGCTACGAAGTGGTTTGAAAGCAGGTTTTATATGCTCTCTAAATTATGAATTCTAAGGAAAGAATGCTATGCCAAATCTATGCTACATATCAGAGTCTGCATTATTTCACCTTCCAAATGGTACCAGTGTTATAAGGTTACTGCTTATAAATAAATAAATAAATAAATAAACAAATAAATAAAATTAAGGTCTTACATAGCATAAGAAAAGATAAAGGTAGGTTTTAGGTACCTTACTCCAGATCCAGTACCAGTAGAAGTCAATTTTTAAGCCACTTTGGCCAAGCTGAAGCAATTTATACCAATTCTGGATGCTTGGAATTAATGGGCTTGGGTCAGGATGTAATCAGTAGGTACTCCAATCCTGAAAGAGCAAACTGCTAATGTAATAAAATGTCTTCATGAGGACAGAGGAGGATGTAAAAGACACCGCGAAAGAACTAATATCATAACCACAATTACTATCCACTGATGAACAGAGCAGTTTATATTGTGGCACTGGCACTGTAGTTCTTCCGAGGTAGAGAAAATGTATGAGAAGTATGGTTAAAAGAATGGGAGTGGGCCTTGTGATCTTATATCTTCTCATTTTCACCCATCCAGAGACAATTGCACAATCTTGCTTGAAGGATGCACTAGAACACACTGCGGTTAAGGTTCCAGTTAATTGCAGTAAAAATAATGATACTGTGTAGAATAGATTTTTAGAATGGAAATGCAGTAACCACAGTGCTGATTCAGGCAATGTGTCCATATTATTTATGAAACTGCAAGATATCCTAATAACATTCTAATACAAATCTCACATGTCTTTCTAAATTCACTTTAAATTTCACTTGATGCAAAGGCTAGGGGTGAGCTAGGAAGTCTGTTGGCATCACCCCACCCCCAGACCCATGGTCTGTAGGACTGTATGTCACCACCAAGCACCTGAAAAAAATTGGAAAATGTTCCATAGAATTAAAGGGCACTACAAGTGGTTGAATTTAGCTTGTTTGCAAGCCAGATTTAAGAGTCTTGGTGCTGCTCCACAGTGACTAGAGAGCATTCAAAGGGCTGAGCTTAAGTTGGACTTATGGGTGCTTTATAGCTGCTACTGAGATCATTTCTTTTTCCCCTATTTAATAATGGGAGGCATGATGAGGTGCTATAACAGAAGAGACTACATGTAACCAACAGACTTCATGCTGTCTTAAGCTGACCTTCCCCACATGGTGCTCTCCAGAAATATTTTACTCCCAGTAAGCCTGATTACTGGCCATGCCTGCTGGGACTGATGGGTGTTGAAACCATCTGGAAAGCACCAGGTTGGGGAAGGATGCTCTAAGGATATATGCAATGTTCCCAAGAAATCCTCTTGGTCTTCTCAAAACGTGATTTTGATAGAAATTCATTTCACCACACCTATTAGTGTCAACCTGCATCTGTACAGCTACCAGGGGATAAAAATCAATGATTTGAAAAGATCCAGCTGTTTAACATTTAAACTGGATTTTATTTAATTTTAAAAATATTATGAATCCAATATTATTTTTCTGCAACATGTATAATAAGATAGTTACAATTAAATGTCATAATAAACCTGCACTTTACAGTCTGATAAAAATAAGGTTACCTACCATCTGAGCATGGACTTTAATTTCAGTTTTTTATCTCATGAAAATGACCCTGTTCAGCTCTTGCTTCTTCAGTGTTCTGGGCTTTCAGTTTTTATGACTAAAGTTACATTTGTAAAGACACAGTCTAGATAGGAGTTATATCCTTATGCAGTAGTGGACTTAGGCCAAGTTAAGCAGATAATTAGTTAAGAGAGCAATAAAGCAGCATAGTGGCCATAAGAAGGACCCTGTATGGGAATATTTAAAGGCATTTCCTCTATAGGCAAAAAGGAAAGCAGACAAAATATATGCCATGGGACAGAGCTTGTAAGAATGAAATAGTAAAAGTAACATTCCACTTAGCTGCAACTTGACATGGCCTGGTAGTCAAATTTACAACACTGTTCAGGCAATATATGCCAAAAAAAAATCAATGAGAACTTGATTTAAATCAGTAGTTAAAGTGAACTTTTTTCTTTGATCACATAAAATTGTGATTTAAATTGCCTTGATTTGAACTACTCCATCCTGGAAGATGGATTGCAACTCTGCTGCTTTCTTTTTCTGCCTTCTCCTGGGTCAGATGGGAGAAGCAACTGGGTGTTCTCCATTTTAACCTCCCATAAACCCCAGCCAGTATGGCCACTGGTGAGGGATTATGGGAATTGTAACTTAAACTTTTAGAGAACACCAGTTTGCCTAGGGCAGGTCCGAAGGGCCAACTGGAAGGGGCTCTAGATGTCAACCAGATTCACCCAATTCCAGGTGCTTTGGCTGCCACTGAGTACTGACAACACTTCTGTTTCTCTGGAGTTGTAGCCCTGCCCAAGTGATATGTGGCAGGAAGACAGCAGCACTAGTCCATATCAAAATTGTAATTTTCCATCCCCAAACCCAGTTTGGACACCTATCAGTTATGTTAATGGGTAGAATAAGTGTATCCAGTATTGAGAATACAGTTCATTTTCAGAATTAAATACAATTTAATACAGAATGTATTAAATCTGAATGATTTGAGGTTTAACTGTACCTGTCAAATCATCATAATGATCTCATTGCGGGTCCTCACTAAATTTTATGAGCTGCTTTTTGATCTATTATGCACATATGCAAAGGCATTCCTAATGCTCTCTTCCTCACTTCAAAGATTTCAGCTAGCAACCTTATATGAGGGATCAAAAGTTATTCACAAGGCCAGTGATATTGCTAGGACTGATTGTTGCAGTCTGATGCTGTGAGGGAGGCCATATTAATAACTAATGATCTTTGATCTGCACTAACATTACATTCAGGCAATCTACACAGGACTGAGATTTAGAGTTATCACTTGGGATAAAAGGAACTACTTCTATTACTTCTTCCTTGAAGACTTCGTCAGTGAGAAGATCAGTAATGGCAGAAGACAAAGCTCCCAGGTTTCCACCATGGATCTGCCCAAGCTGGTAAAGAGTCCTTGTTCTGCTTTGAAGCACATGCCCAGCTCACAAGGTCAACTGGAAGGCCAAACAAGTTTGGCCCATGAGCTACAAAAGCTGAGTGCACACCCTGAGCCATGCCCAGGAATAATCTGTAAAAGCACTGTGCTTTTGAATTGGTATTCTGTAGTGTCTGAGCCAACCAATGCTGCAATGGGATCTTCGAACATGGAAAGTATGAAAGCCACTGGGATAGTCCTCTCCCTGTGGTGTCTTCCAGATGCATTGGACTACAATGCCTCTCTTTACCCAGCCACTATTGTGGTCCAACATATATGGGGGATACCGTATAGGGGAAGGCTGTCAGTGATTCTGAAGTATGTTTGTGTGTCCTAAATCAAATACATCTCAAAATAAGAGTTCGAAGAAAAGACATAAAACTTGGTGAAGGTTTATCCACATGATCCTGTAAAATGTGCTCTATTTTTCTAACCTGTTTTATGTGCCCAAACATGCATGACTCCTCAATGGCCCCAAAGTTTCTGGTGATCCCCAGAATAGAGAGTTTCAAGGCCAGATTCTGCCCTTGAAGGATGCTTAGGTCCTTCCATGGGTGCAACCCTCATTATCCTTTCTGTCATGAGGGGGTTCAGTCTCTTGAGATCAATCAGCCTGCTTAGAGACTGCAGCAAGTCCCAGCTTTCCAGTGGTTTATACCACTGCACAAGGCCAGCTAGTAGTTCCAAGATGTTGTGAGACAGCTGTACCTGCCTCTTCAAGAGGAAAGGCAGAATGTGCTGGCCATCAAGTATCTCTGAGTCTTCCCCTGGACAGGCCCCTCCCCTTCCCACATGAGTCTTCCAGGGGCTGCAGATTTGCTCAACAATACACCCCCCTCCAGGGGTTTTGGAATGCAAATTCCCATAAACCCTGATTATTGTTCCTACTGGCTGGGGCTGCTGTGAGTTGCAGCAGAAAAACATCTGGAAGGTACAAGCTGCTGTGTTAGTGCATACAGCAGCTGGGTAAGTCCAAATAATTTGAGATTAGCATGCATATAAACTGAAACAATTGTGCAGGAAGGCAGTTATTCTGGAAATGCCCAAATATTTGTCCATTCCCCATTCCCTCGAATTATCCAGTTTTTGGCACTAAGTAAAACAATTTCTAAGGAAAATAGGTTAAAATAGTTTCCTGTAACAAAACCTAGATTCAGCTGAATTGATCTGCAACTGCATAACTTTGAGATGACTTAATATGGGAATGGGAAGCCAAACAGACTGGTTGTTTGATTTAATTTTTTCACATTTCCTATTACTAATCAATCAATATATATAATTGCTTGAACTAAACACGGCAAAGAACCCCTTTTCTACTGTAGCACTTTCATAGCAAGGAAAACATTTATAGGGTACACATTTTTGAAAGATTTATGGTGCAAATTTCACAAGTAACATGAAATGAAACTTGGATGCAATAAACGAAGAGTCAAAGCCTCTGAGAGTACTTTACCTTTTAATATGAGCCAGTTTTCTGCAATGAAATTTCTCATTTACCTGTTGTCTAACCTATTATACTCAGACTGGAGCTAATAAACATTTCAGGGTACAATTTTATCTCAGCTGTAAGTTGTCAAAAACAACTTATTTAATCTTCCAATTATTCTGCTCTGCAGCAAGTCAACAATTGAACAAAATAGTGTTGCTATCATGTCGTGGGACTTATATCCTTTACCAAGAAGTATAATCCACCATATTTTGAAGAATGAACTGTTTATGATAATTATCTTTTAGATGAAAAGCCAAACAGAAAAAGAAAGAAAATAAATAAAGAACTACATAGAAGTTCTACATGTTGGCATGTGGCATGGTGTTTTCATATAAGGTTACAATAGTCACCGGGATGACATTCTCTGTTCATAGTACTGTTCCCTGGTACATTAAGTATTAGGAGTGGCATATAAATACAAAATAAATATATAAACCACACTTTTGTTGCTATTTTAGCCTTGTTCATATTTTATTACGATGGGCTGCTCAGATATTAGTTTCCTCCTCAGTGTTCCTGGAATATTACAGTCCTTAACAGCCTTGCTAGAGAGTAAGCCCTATTAAATGCAGCAAGTTTTATTTCTCAGTAAACAAAGATGGGCTGTTCTGTGAATGCTGATGGAATGGAAGCATTTGCATGAACACAAAGGCTGAAAATCTGTATCTGCTTGCCTGGAAATAAGTCCAGCTGAACTCAGTAGGGCTTACTTTTAAGTAGACATGTATAGGGCTGTACCACAAGGCTCCCTGCAGTGCTGAGCTTGCAACGTCACACATTGCAGTTACTGAACTATATTTTGATCTGTTTATATTGTATACGGCTAAATTTTTAAGGAATATCCTTAATCTAAAGAACCAGGTACCAACCTCTGTGGACAGATTACACAAATACAAGCAAATGTAGCAGAGATTAAACAAATATAGCAGATTCAGGAGGATAGCTATGTTACTCTATTGCAACAAAATCCTCAACTAGTCTGGTAGCATTTAAAGACTGATGCATTTCTTTTGATGAGGCTTGTGCCGAAACACATTAGCCCATCTTTAAGGCACAGCAAAACTGTTGTTAATGCAGCATAGGGATCCAACTAACATAACCAGAACCTTCTGCAATATGTAAGACTGTGAAGGGGTGGGGGGAAACCAGTTTTCCTCAGTGGTCCTTGGCATTAGAACTGGATGGTATAGGTCAATGCTGATAATAATCACATCACAAACCTTCCAAATTTTCAAATTTTATTTGTGGAAAGTTGGAAGGTATGCGATGACATTCCATGTTGGATCAGATTTTATGTCATTTCTTTATTGATGTGTACTATATGTAATTTATTTTTAAAAAATAGGGAGAGAGGAAGTAAAGACTGGTCCAAAACACAGTTGCTTCCTTTTCGTATGACTATTAACATACTGTAACATCCTGTAATATTAACATCTAGTCAGAAAGGCATTTTTAAAACTCATATATGAAGGTTTGTTTAAAGTCTGTCTTGCTTTGCCATGGATAAAAAGAACCCAGAGGAAACCAACTGGCAATACCCATATCTCTCTTTGGCCAGGAGAACAAAGCTCCATGTACCACACATACTGGACCTGGTGGTTGGTACTCCAGGTTGTTCCAGAGCACAAGATGAACTACCTTGAAAATCTCCCTAGCTCCTCAATTTTGCAAAATGACAGCAGCATTTATTTTCATAGCCATTCCTGATGTACCTCTTTAAAACCCAGTTTTGAAATAAAAGGTGCACAAGAGAATAACTGCAAAATAAATTGCCTGTATATATTACCCTCTTTCCACCATCTCATTCAGATCCTCTTTTAAGCTCTCTGGAACTTTTTATCCATTTGTTTCTGTCAGCCCCCCTTTAGAAGCTCTTCTAATTTGGTATTTCATTATCTTCTTTCCTTCAACCTCTGGATAGTCTGTCACTTTTTATACCCATCACAGGTAACTAGCCAAGCACATCTAGCACCAACCAAGAGAAACAAGGTCTCAGGATCATGTTTTCTTTTTTAATACTTGTTCCTTCTTGATTCCTTTCTCTCTCTCTCTTTCTTCAGAAAGAGACTTGCTTTTGTTTGCTAATTTATTTCCTCTATCCACTATTAACAGAGTATTACACCAAATATGCACAACACAAGTCCTGTTAATATTGAGTTGTATACTTACAAGAAAATGATCTGGAAGGCTAAGCCCTTGAAATTGTCTAGCGTAAAGCCTTTATAAGGGCTATATGTGGAAACAGCTCTGAGTTGCAGGGAGGAAGATAAATAAATACATGTAATAATAAATGAACACATCCTGCTTTTATCCACCAAGCTGTTTTAATCCTCTCACAGCTTCCAATAGCACCCAATGCAACTCTTGCATGCACACTACAAAACAAAGAAATATTTTTCCCCTTCCAGGTTTTATTAACAAGGAAATATATGTGGATTTTACTAATCAATCAATTCAGTCTATTCAATTAAAACTAGACATTGATCAAATGTGACTGTCAACCTAGTTATAATATAGTTGCAGTTATTTTTTCTGGACTTGTACTCTCTTCTGTGTGTATGCAAGACCTAACAAAAGATCTTGCAAAATGCAACAGAAAATACAATCACAAGACTCAATGGAATCCAACCATCAGGATCCAACAAAAGCTTCATCACAAAAGCTCTTTCAGGGAGGAATTCCACCACAACCAGAAAAAAAAGGAGGAGACAGGGTCTTATGAAGATCCCACATTTAACACTAAAAAGTGCAAGGTTATGGTGGTGGTTGTTGATGCTATATAAATTGCAACATGTTTCATTTTTAATATGTCATGTGACATACCTTTAATCTTCTCCAGCATTTGACCAGAAAAGTAGTTTTTGTCTTGTCAATATCCTCAGTTTGATGAATTATAATTATATTACTCTGAATGATACAAACAACTGAATTTCCTATATTAGGAAAGCTTGGCAGGAGCCCCAAATATTTTCATCTCAATAAAGTCAAAAGTTAGTTACTTTCTGACTGATATGAAAGATGAAGTGGCAAAATATGATCATCAAGTGGTCAGGCCCCCATGAGACTGGAATCCTAGGTACTCTTTACCTGGTTCTAATACCCACTGAATCAGTGGGAATTGCTTCCAAGAAAATGAGCATAGAATGGTATTGTGAAAAGTTTCTATCTTTTTGCTCCTAGCAAATATCACGTTTTTGAATAGGGTAATCTTGAGGGAAAAGGAGAAATGTCAGTGCAGCAAACGCTGTGCTGGGCAAAGTAACGTGATGTGAGCAGGATGGAAGAAGCATTATTACACTACATTAAATGCATCCACCAAATCCCACCCTTTGGGACAGCCCGTATATTGATTTTCTGTCCATACAGGGAGAGAACCAGGTTCCCCAACCTTTGTAGTTCAGCAGATATATTTGGAACTTTGAGAAAGTACACAGACACTCTCATAAAACCATTGCCATGGGTGTAGGTTGCCCATTGGCAAAATGGCAACCACAGTGGGCAGGGCTGGTCACAAATCACTTGTTTTCCAGAGCCTTGCAAGACGAAAAGAAAAGTAACTTGTCCAAGAAACTGTACACAAGGCAGAGGTGCTTCTCAGAACACAAAGCTGCTTTTTTAACTAAGGTAAAGATGATGCAGGAAGGCAGGACTTTGCTTTACAGTATACCAGCTTCCCAGTGTAAAACTACATTAAATTAGTCTTAAGAAATGAAGGACAAGTCAAGTGGTGCAGGGGACACCATGTCGGAAACCCCAGAGACACTAGATGGAATCTCTTCATTTTCAGTTATCCTTATGATACTGGCTGAAGTTCCAATTACTTGCCTTTAACAGTTATGCCGTGATCTCAGCTGGCAGCAGAACTGCAATGAGCAGCCCAGAGGTCTGACAATATCTGCTACAGAATGATGCAGTCAGAAAGAAGCTGATCACATTCCAACATCACAGTAAGCCAGAACGTTCTTTTGAACTGTGAGCTCCCAGTCCATTTCTCCTGCCAGAGGGAGAAGCTAAACAAGCTAGGTTTGGGCAGTGTGATGTCCACAGTGGGAATTCTGGTTTCCCTCTCCCTCATGGTTTGTTGGTGAACTCTTGAGTCATAACCCACCATTTCTTGACAGTGCAGATGTTGCCGAAATCAACTTAGAGACAAAAGGCCCCTGGCTTTGTTAGCCAGTCCTGCTGGCAGAAGGTGACAAAGAGAACTAACCAAGAGTACACCAGCTCTTCCCACAGCAGTGTCACTGCTGGAGAAAAAAAGATAGGCCTCTTCAAGTTCACTCTTTTGGAAACCAAGTCCTTCACAAGAATCCTTCATACAAAGAATGCTCAGTCTCTGTATGAATGTCAGGATGTTTTCTCACCCACTCCTTTCTAGTACTAGGCCAAAATAAGCAGCCTATCATTTTTATAAGGTTGTGAAGAAAAAGGGGGAGCTTGGAAAAGACATTAACTTAGAGGAAGGACAATATCTCTTCATTTCTGAAGAGACTGGCCATTATAACATGAAGTGGCCATACAAGTATGTTCCAGTTTCTACTTTTAAGTAACAAAGGATTTGCTAGTGTAAGAAAGCCATCTTATAGGATAGCCCAATGGGAATGATGCTAGGACAAGACAGAGAGTGCAAAAGATGGCTGTTTCCACTGAATCTGCAAAATCCCATATTTCATACCAAAAGTATTCATTGATGAAAATTCAGCATATCACTAAGTAAGTGTGCAAACAGGCCCTAAAAGGCTGTTCTAAAATGTTAGAAGAACAAGTAACATGAGCAAATGTTAGAAGAGCAAGCAACATTTACATATTGTTATTCTGATCACATTTTCAGTCCATGATCATTTATAGCCTATTGTTCAATTGTCAACAGGATGCCTCAAGTGATTAACTACCAGCCCCATATCCTTTAGCTTTGTGGGGGGGGGGGGCAGGGGGAGGTGTCATACCAGACTTACATGCAGATTAATTTGGTGTTTAAAACATGAGTGACAAATGCGGATTACTTACAAGTGACAGTTCCCCAAAGGGCTTCCTGCTAGATTGCACAGCAGCTACTCATGGGAAATTAGACAGTAATTACTCCTAGTGCATGTTGTAATAAAAAAGAGCATTCATAATGTTTTCAATGGTTTGCATGCACTCCCAGCCCAAGATATAATGACAAGAACAACAACTTGCTCATCTTTAAGAGGTTCAACTGCTCGAGAGATGAAATCTGATGCAAGTGAAAGAGAAAAATAAGATGGTCGCATCATTTCCAGAATTCTTCCTAATGACAACAATTACTGAACAACTTCAAAGGCACAAGCCAGTTTCACTGTGCAATCTAACAATGGACTAGATTATCCAGTGGATTGTCTCAGAATTAATGCGAAATGGCTAAATCAGAATTCAATACGAGAGGGAGATGCAGTGAGCCTCAGGCTCACTTACTGCTCTCCATCTTTTGGCACAAGGTATTTGAAAGTATTAACATCTGGTTTATCTACTGCTTGCCCAGTCATATGGTTTGTCCTAAATGTGTCCGGGGGCATAAGGTTTGGTGCAGCAGTGCTCACTGGCACCAGCTGCCACCTCTGAGAGTAAAACAGATCCATTTCCCAAGAGCTTGTGGGCCTTTGAGAACAATGGGCCATGGATTTCCCCTGGATCCTTTGTGCTGGGCTCCTCGGCAGCCCACCTGTGTCCTGGGCAGGGCACAGCAAGGTTGTCCCCAGAACACTGTGAGCGGCCTGGATGCTGCCACACATTGCACAGCTCCAAAGATTGTTGTGCCTCTCATAAGTTTTTCCCCAAAGAACACAATCTAAGTTTTTGCGAAAACAGTGTAAACATTTATTACAAATTCAGAAGAAAGTACAGAAGGGAGAAAGGCATGGTCGGAGGTTGAGCACAAAGCTAATCTGTGGCAAAGAACAAATGAAAGGGAAAATACCATTTTGTCGGCACAGCCCTGTATGAATCTGCCTTTCTCGCTCCCTGAAGATCCTCTGTTTCCTTGGCAATGCTCTCCTGGTGCATGTATCAGGATGTGCCCCCTTTGAGGAAAAGTTACATTTGGGTGCCTGCCCTGGAGAAGCCGTGGGCAATCTTTCCCAGGGCAGCCTCAAGCTCCATTACTTCCTGGATGCTTGTTCCTGGCACCTGCAATGGAGGAGGAAGATCCTCAGCCTCCCTTTTGCAGTGCAGCATATCTCCTCCGGTTTCTCTTGCAGAGCGGAGATTCTCGAGAATCTCTTGGTATTTGTCTGCTGACTGTTCAGGAAGGGCTGATCCCCAGCTCTGGGGTGGATGCTGGAAGAGGCGAACTGTTCAGGCACCTGGTGACTTGGGAATCATTTGTGTTGCTAACAGGCAGTGCTTAGCCTGCAGATGACCACAGCTAGCATCAGGGGCGCTGGCTTTCAGCTTAAGCAGCTGATCGCAAAATGAAGGTTTCTGGCTCTTGGGCCTAGGTAAGAAACTGAATGGAATCAGTATGGTCTGGTTGAGTTGACCACTCCAAGCCAACCATAATAATGGTTAAGGGATACAAGCTAATTTCAGCAGTTCAGTTTATTTTCCCCTAACCATAGTTATAATTATTCAACATTTGTGTTCAGACCATTCACTAAACTGAAGTTAAACCAGAGGAAAAAGTTTGGATTTGACCACTGTTTCAGCTCCTCACAACATGGCCACTCTGCACAAGTGGCCTTCCATCTGAGGCCCAATAGTTGTGTCAGGATACAAGCCCCATCATCCCCAGCCAGAGTGACCTATGGATGAGGTAATGGGAGTTGTGGTCTGACATATCTAGAAGGTGAGAGAAGGGACAAATGCTTCCTTATATCTTTTCCCCAAATGCCTTTAAAATGTCATGTCTGTCTTGACTCAACCTTGGTAGCTGCTCAAATGTAATTTTTAACATCTGGATTTTAGGTCCAGAGCTACACCACAACAAATGGCTATTAAATCATATTCTGACTATATAAAAATGTTTTCTACCTGAAGCCAAAGGTGCAGCTTTCAGGTGACAATGAAAGCTGGAGTCCTACCTTGAGCCTTCTCTTTAAGAAATGTTTGTGGTGTCCTTTACTACAAGTTCCTCCTTGCCTTTTCCTCTTTACTGCTACTATAGAAAACTCCCTCTAACATTATTTGTTACACAAGTTACAGGGGAAAGAGTGGTGGTAGGGAAAGTGAGCTGTTGCTTTTGGTGGCAGTCACACTTCAGCCACAATGCCTAATTACACCTTTATTTTAGCTCTTCTTATCTATGCTCCAACTAGTCTCATGTGGGTAGCAACACATTTATTACAGCTACATGTTTAAATTTTTAAAGCATACTTTTAAGAAATTATTTCAAATGCACCAAGAGAAAACCAGAATCAAATTATCTGCTTTATTATACTTTTATATCTGTATCCTCAAGAAGTTACAGACATATTCATAGCAGAGGAAATATTTGAAATCTAAGCTTAATGAGCTAGGGGAGATTCAGCCTTTAAAGATAATAATGAAACCTACCAAAGACTTCCCAAGAGGTTTTTCTGAACAACTTAAATATTGCACATTCCCTTTTTCCTACTGTAAATTACTAAATAAGACCATTTTGTTAAGAGCTATCCTGTAACGATCATCACTGTTTGATGTTTCTTGAAAATAAATGATGTTATATACAATCAGCAGCTCAAAGACTCAAACAGCACATACACAGTAGGCATTAAAGTTAATGATGGCTGATGTCAGCATCTGTTTTGATTTCAAATCATTATCAAGAGACCACATATTTCAGGTCAAGTTGCACATAGCCTGCAGTTCTCTCTCTGCTTTTAAATTTACTCAAAGGTAAGAATTTGGGCAATCCAGATGTATCTGGATTCTTCCCTACCAAGCCAAAAATCCCATTGTACAGCATCATCTGCATTTTTAAACATCCCTTTGTTTTGAGCAGGAAGCCAAATTTGGAGAGCTGCAATTGAGGAAGGAAGGACTGAACCTCCACTTCCCCTGCGTTTTGATCCCAACTGGGATCAGACCCTACTACAAGGGGGACCTGAAAAAAAATAGGAATTTATTTATTAAAAAATGTGTATTTTTATACGTTCAAACTTCAGTCCCTATCAAAGTGCTCTTCATTTGATGTAATACACCTATAGGGACTTTTTTTTCCAATGCCCAAAACAAGTTTTGAACTCATCAATTTTGATGCCGTTTAGTGCTTCTGCCAATTTTTGTTTCTGCAGTGCCACCTCTTCCACAGTGACAAAACATTTCCCTTTGAGAACTTTTTCATCTGGGGGAAAAAAAAAAGTTGCACAGGGCAAGATTGGGTGAATAGGGAGGGAGGGGCACAAGGATCACACTGTTTTTGGTCAAAAACTGCTGAACGCTCAACTGAACAAAATTCCACCACCACACATTGTTCATGTAAATCAGCCACCACGAATACGCAAATACATTGAAAGAGTCTCCAAAAGAAAGTCACTGAAGCCAATCACAGCCTCTCACAACAACCCAGCTGGGTACATGATGCAGGTGAGTTCCTGGAACGCTCACCTAGTGGAAGAAGCCAGTACTACAAGGCGCCTGCCTTCCAGAAAGTGACTCCTTGGGTTTGTTTGTTTTTTTTCAATTTTGCCCCCCCCCCCACATTCCTTTACTTCTGAGTAAAATAAAATCAGAAAAAGGCTTGCATACCAAGTCATGAAAGTGAGGATTGCACATTTATTCCAAGAACATTTTGAATGAATGAATAAATAAAGTTTAATATCACAGCAAGAGTCCTACCAGTTACAAGCTTTTCTTCAACACCAGAAATCACAGTTAGCTGTGATGGATCAAGTTTTCCAGGTGATATCCAAGATGTAAGAAAACACACCAGGGTCTAATATTAGGGGCATGTCCGCATGAGGCACCAGTGGTTTCTCACTCATGCTTCCCCATTCTTTGCAACCATTTCCATGGCTTATTTTAAAATGACAGAAGTGTGGTATTAATCTAGGAATCCCACTTTGAAAGGCTCATGTATTTTTGCAATTCTGCTATACTACAGTGCCACTGGTTGTGGTTGTGTGTGAAAAGTCTGAAAGTGGACACCATGGTGAAGCTGTGGGTTAAAAGCCTCATGTGGAGAAGTCGTAAGTGTCTATCTAATCAGACATTATACAGAAGAAAAGAAAGTGATAAGGAAGAAACAGGTAAAGAACGAAGGATACAGCAGAACAGATGAAATCTGCATTGTGGGTTACTTTGCCAAGTCATCTGGTATTTAAGCAAGCTGAAATAGCTAGTTCACATAGAAGGTCTATTTTTGAATTGCACAGTCATTAAATCATAGTAATTATACAGAAGCTCCTTAGGATAGCTCTGTTTGACATATTTTCACATGATAATTATAGGAATCAGGTTTTATAGGCGTTATAATCTGTCTTCAGATTCAAACACTCCGATTCAAGCGCATTTCAAGGTGAAAGAGTTGTCCTTCTTCATTTTCGATGCTCCAAACAAACAATGTGAAAAGTACTTTCATGGTTTCTCAGACACATAAACAAACTGAGAAAGTAATGAGTGCATACGCGGAGGGGTGGTGGAAGGGGGGAAATAAGTTCACAAGTTGAGACATGAAGCATGAGCATCGATGGAGTGGAAAGCATAAATATTTGTTTCGAATGCGGATGTACATTCCCAAACTCAGGGACGTCCTCCAAGTAAAACAGCAGCCACATTAACAGCTGTGCTGCTTGTGATTGCCTGGAAGGAGGAGAATATTGTTCATCCCATCCCAAGGGCATGATACAGACTCTTCCCTCACCGCCTTCATGCATTCAGAAGCCATCGGTTGCTTCCTGCTCAGCAACGGGTTTCACCAATTCAGGGTGCCTGTACACATTGTTACAGACATGTGCCCAACTGGCATTAAAGAATGAGACAAATGAAAAATAACCAAAGATCTGCTGGGATTTCTCAGGAAGGTAGAAAAGAGAAGGATTGCAGAATACCAACTTTAAACTGAAGGAAGGGAAGTTTTTAGACCCTAACACTGCAAGCAGGTGACTAATGATTTTCAAGTGCTTAAAGATGGAAATTGGTGTTCCCCTCCCCACTCCCATAACAATCAGAATAAATCATGCAAAATAGTAAAAAATGAAGACTAGATTATGGTGCCATGGGGAGAAATGTAGGTTTTCTTAATGTAGAATTTGGAATGCCTGAACACAAGCATGTTAAATTCTGCAGCAGTTCCCCAGTACAGACCTGACTATAGGGCCAGTTCTATATTAGGTACTCAACAAAAAAAAGTCAAAGCAACAGAAGATGTATATATATTTTTTCTATGGAAAACATTTTCAAGTATGGTATAGCATCTATGCTATAGGCACAAGTACAGAAAATTCTCTCTAAGAAAATGGATGTATGAACAAAATCCCCATATTACATCATTCTTGAACAGAGTGAAGTATTTCCACAATGAAAAAGAACAAAAAGGAGTTGCATGTGATTTTGTCACTGCTTTAAAATGTTTACAAAAAGCTTGAAAACTTTATTATGCTCTTGCTCTTTTATATGGCATTAGAATTATGCAGTATTCATGAATTCTTTCATTTAATTTGAGAGATTTTTCTTGAGGTAAATAGTACTTATTACACTCACAGGAATAGATTTTTTTCTAGGCTTTTGATATATAATTGAAAGCAATTTTATGAGTTTCTATTTAATTTGATTCTCCTGGTTCTAAATATTGGGAAAAGTGTCCAGATAGAAGAAGCCCCTTGTGGGTCAATGGAGGGTACAAACACTGCTGGCATAACCACATACAGATCCTACACCAGCATCCCCAACTCAGAAGCTCTCCAATGTTTTGAAAGACAACTCCCAGCATTCCTGAATACTGCCCATATGGCTAGGATTGATGGGAGCTGAAAGTCAAAACCCCTGGATCATACCAAGCTGAGTAAGCAGTCCTACATGCTTTGCCAAAACTTGGAGAGGATGTAAGCATAGATCTGTTCTTTGCACCAAACAACAGTTTGTGGATCTAGTGAAAGACAAAGGAGATCCCAGAAAAATAAAGCTTGCCCATTCCTATCATAAAGAATCATTGGAGATCTTTTGTTGTAGAGCTGGCAATACAAAAATAATGAGCCACATATTGTATTTACCTATGATGATAATAGCTGGATAGATAGATGATAGAAAAGGTCTACAATACAATGACTCAGGTCCATAGTCTATCCAAATGCCATCAAACTTAATTGGCTGTAGCTCTCAGAGTCTGCTAGAAACTTATTCCTACCATTTACAGCTTAAATCTACTGAATGAGGAGAGACCGTGTGATCTTTTGAACCCAAGATAGGCCCTGTCCCTCAGCGATGATGCCCCCCCCCCCCCATTAAACTTGTGCCTGGGAGGATAAGTTCATCTAAGCTCAGTTGTTCATATAGTAAAATTATACTGATTTTCACATTAGAAGGTTTTCCCACTAACATATTTCTCCAATAGATGTTGATTCAGTTAAAAGTATATCTCCAGCCTAAAAGTCAATAGTAAATAAAAACATTTGGTAATGTGTCCTCACTCAAATGACATCAGCTTTTAAAACTGTATAAATCAGCCTTTCAAAATTATGGAATTTCTCAAAACAGTGTAGCCGAAATGAAAAATAACTAAAATAACAGAATGGCTTCTATTCTAATCCATCAATTACAGTGCATTGTACATTATTAAAGTCAAATCTCAAAATAATTCACCAAATTTCTGTCATTCTGACAAGCTGCATGAGAAAACACATGTTACACACTACTTCCCCTCTGCTCAATCCTGTTGGCATTTCTGTTTTCACTTGTGTGTCATTTACAGATGCAGACACATAATAGTGGATGTGAATTTTAAATAAATTGGGGTCAGGCTCAGGTCTCTGACTCACTGATAAGATTTCACTGGAGCAGGAGGACTGTGGAATTAAAATGGGTAATTTTCCCCATTCCAAGACCGGGGAAAATTAGAATCCTAATTTTTCTACCTCTGAAGCTATTTGGATATGTAGTGAAATGCCATATCTATTCATTATGATCTGAATCCAATACTATGCCTTCTGTGCACAGATGGCGCTTTGATCCATCACATCCCTGGGAACATTCAATGGATCATGAACAGAGAGCCTTCCATGAACAAGAGAATAATGTTGGATGCAACCCTATTTAATTAGGTTTTTAAAACACATTTTGATGCCTCACTTTCAGTGGCCATTTTGAGTTACCAGGGCAGCAGGTAACTCCCTGATATTTTTGCCCTTTTCACACATACGTGTAAGAGTGTAAACTTCTGTGGAGAAGTAGGCTTGTACAGTCTACCCAGCTCCTTGGAGCATATGAAGGGAAGCTATTTTTTCAGAATCCAGTACACACAGGTCTGACTCACAAAGTCTTAACTTCCCAAATAAGGAATGCATGGATCATGCCTAAAGGCACCCTGCTCCATTTGGACTTCTGTCATCTGCTCTGGGCAACAGAGCAGGCAAAGAAGAACCATGTGTGACAGGTGAGCAGAACAGGACCAGTTTAGTACCACAACTATCACCATACTCCGGTGCTAGTGGAGTGACCTCAGCACCACACTCCAGCAATTTAACAATTACTATCGTAGGCAGGATACTATAGTCAGAAGCTGCACCAAAATGCAAGAGCTAAAGGACTGCGAGGCAGGGAATCTTAGCTATTGCTGGGAAGGTAGAAACCCTTGACAATCCTCTATAAATCACCTAGAGATCTATCAGCAGATCCCAACTTAGCTTTTGGCCACCTCTGCTTTAGACACCATGCCTGAAAGCCTTACTATATGTCAGGTACAATGTATGGATATGAGGCCAAAACAAGAGGTGGGAATAGTTGACCTTCAGGCAGCTGTAGACTCCTGACTGGGAAACATGGGGTTTCTAGATATTGGTAGGCGACAATGGCCAGTATAGTCAGTCAGCACAGTAAATGGTGGGAGTGATGGGAGCTGCAGTCCTAGAAGGCTATATTCCCCATCCCTGTTTTACATACTTTCAGATGCGCAAGGTTGCTGTCTCTTTTGCAGTGTATCAATACATCAAGAGTCATCTTGACACTGAATTGGGTTGTGATCATTCTTCTGTGTTGCTGTCACATCAGTCGGAAAAGCATACATTCAATCCCTTCTGTAATAAATGATCAGGTCCACCTACAAGGTTGCGCATTTGCTACTATCTCAAAGGCTGTTGCAAAGAGGAGGGTCAAGATCTCTTCTTGTTGATAACTGAGTGTAGGACATGGAATAATGAACTCAAGTGAATAATGAACTTGAATTCATTGCAAGGACCCTGATTCAGGCTAGATATCAGGAAAATTTCCTCACTGACAGAGCAATACAACAGTGAAACCAGTTGTCTAGGGAGGTCATAGGCTCTTCCACACTAGAGACATTCAAGGCAAAACTGGACAGCCATCTGAGTAGGATAGTGCAACTTGATGTCCTACATCAGCAGAGGGTTGGACTCAATGGCCTACATGGGCCAACTCTACTATTCCAACTCTACCATTCTACGATCAGCATGCAACCGACTTTCAACAACCTTCAGATGTGCTGAACTGCAGCACAGTCTGGCCATACTTGCTTAGGATGATGGGTTACCATCCAACAAAGCTGAAAGGCAACAGGTTGGGGCAGGCAGGCTTTCAATTAGGGTTCTTCCAGAGGAGACTATTTTCATTTTTTCTTACCATGTAAAATCCATTAAGGAGGAAAAGGCGGAATAGCTCAGCAATATCTTTTGCTGGGTGGCACTAAGAGATATGAAGACTGTGTCATGGCTTGCATATATATTTTCTGGGTGAAAAGCAGGCACTCTCACAATTCCATTGTACAATGGACTTAAACATACCCAGGATACATGACACCTTAAAGCACAAGCATAACTTGCTTCATACGGGAGAAGCATGTGCATTCACAGCAGTGCGAGACTATGCCGAATACACAGAAGTATTCATAGCATTAACATAGGCACTGGTCCTCCGATTCACTGGTCCCATTTTTTATCATCTTGCCCTAATGCATTGCTGCCCTTATTTTTGCTATTTGCAGATGCCTTGTTAAAATCTTGCTAGCCTGATTTGCTAATGTTACTATCTTCAGGGTTCAGTGAGCTCCGCTCAGAGTCTCAGATATTTAAATATCTGACTGGAAGAATACATCTGGTAGTTGCTACACATGCATGGAAATGCATGTGAACAGCCTGTGATTCCACACATTGTCACCATTCAGGCATATTTTAAACTTTAACTGTTTTATGGTAAGGGAAGGGGACCACATTCCCTTTAGTGTATTCTGTTGGGGGCCATATGCCAGCTGAGGGCAAAGCTAAAGTCAATGGCACGTGTGACCAGTGCAGTGCCAGTCCTTGTTTCATGCTCTCTCTCTCACACACCTTTTCTCTCTCTCTCTCTCTCTCTCTCACACACACACACACACACACTCTGCCACATCTCCAAGGTGATAAAGTTCTGAGACGGTCAATAGGCAATGCCTTTTCTTGCAAAAAAAAGTTAATACAAACAAAAAGCAAACATATCAATCTTGCAAGTAGAAAGCATGAGCAGGGCTAGGCTGGAGCCATTCTCCCCAGAGTCATATGTTCTGCTTCTAGGAAACATTTCAAGATGGGGAGTCATTCGAGAATGTTCTCCTTGCTCCCAGTCATTTTCAATTGAAGCAGTACAGTCCAATCTCAAGATCCTACCACTTGGTGTGATTCACAAATCAGAACAGACACCAACCCATTTTCAAAGCTGAGGGCCTCATGAAATCAATGTGAGGGCCTCAAGGTTGACTACCTCTGTTTCACGACAATTAGGTTTTACAATATATCTGTAACCAAAAAAACAAGACACACATAGATTTAAATTGACAGAGGATAAGCTAGTACAGAGTAAATCCAAACAGCATATAATGCAAGCAGATTATAGATCTTAAATAATGTACAATGGGAGAACAGATCTTAAATAATATGTAATGGAAGATGTATCTGATAGTGACTGATAGGTGAGGCTTAAGCTGCAGTCCTACATACAGTTACCTGGGAGTAAGCTTCATTTAATTCAATGGGGCTTACTTCTGAATAGTCTTGTGTAGGACTGTAATACCTGGATATTTCAAATATGTCCCTGTTGACGCCAGTGGAATTCATAAGGCTGTGTTAAAGGTGAATGCAATACAACAGGTATTATGGAATTCCTTTACTAATCTGATTAACTGTAATATCCCGCTACATCCAACCTGTCATACCAAGCACAGCTGAAATGAGCTTAGCTCTTCATTCAGGAAAATGCCTGTCAGCATGAACAAATCAGGACTACACACTTCATGAATGGAGCATGTAACAAGACTCGGTGAGGTTATTCACTACTTACAGCCGTCATATATATCAGTTGGTATATGGACTGCTGCGTGCTGGTAGGATGTTTGCCGACCGAAAACAGGATCCTCTTCAAAGACTGGTTTTATTCTCTGACTGCCAGTTTCACTCTCATTTCTTCCGGACTTTCCAAGAGAAAAAAAGAGTAAAATATTAAAGAAAATGCTAAGAATTCGTTGCATATGCCTCTTACAAATGATGACAAGAAGGAGCAGAGAGGTCTATTGTCATTAGCATTTTGCATCTAAACAAATGAACAAATAAAAGCAAAACTTGGGAGTAAATGATTAGCACACTGAGCAGAAAGAATATAGCCCAAGAATATAGAACGTGGTTTTAACCAAGTTCTCTGTCTCCTATGTCAGATGTCTATTGGAATTCAATGTTTAAATCTAGGACAGCATTCAAGTGCATTCTGCATCCCCAGGACACCACTACTTCATTTTCATTTCCTTTTGTTTCATTTCATGTGTAGATCCATGCAGAAGTGTTTGGCAGTTGTATGTTTTATAAATAATATTGAAAGGATCAAAGAAGCAAGGATACGGAAGGTAGAATGCTACAAAGGAACTGAGGACTAGCAAGGCAGAATAATGACACACACACAGTGAGTACAGGCACCAAAAGCCTATCAAAGAAGCCTCCTGGGGATTCTCCTAAAGTGTATGTACATCTGAGACACTGCAGGGGTTTTTAATCACGAAGTCTAGTCTAGTGCTGGGAAGGGATTTTGGTCAAGATCATGGCAAAGGAAGAAAGAGTTAAATCTCACCTCCCTGCAAACTGTGGTCCCATTTCCAAACAGCCACCCCTCCCCCACACACACACATTAATTTTAAAAAATTACATGTAATTGCACATTTAATTGCATGTGCCTGTGCGGCTAAGCCCTTAGGCTGACTACAGAAACTTAAGGTGATACAGTCCTGAGATGATGGAATAGATGTAACCAAACAAAACTTCTTTGTAAGGGGGAAGTCTGGCCTAGAACGATTCCCCATGATATGCAACTATTACAACTTCAGAGAGGGTCTGTTCATTCATTCGTTTGGTTTTACATGGCAGGTGATTCAAAGATGGTCTCTTCTACCCTTCCTGTATTGTCAACGTCACCTTCCACCACCTGAGGTTTCTACCACCTGAATCCTACAAGGAAAGCCAGTGCCTCTTTTTCACAGCTAACAATCAACATGTATCGGTTGCAGCCATTTCCAGAAAACATGCGTCGGTTGGGAGCAAAATCTCACACTTTGTTATTCCTACCAGGGCAGCAGTGCCCTTCCAGCAAATGTGTTTGGTCAAGGCATAGGGCCCTCCAAAAGTAGCACGGTGGCAAAGAAACCATGCAGCACTTTATTTGGGTTGGCAACTAAAATCATGAAATGTTAAAAGAGCCTCAAAGATGTTCTCATTTGACCCAATTACTGTTTCCCTATAACTCTGATTGGTGTATGTACATGCTGCACCAAATGCATTGTATTGCCGCCAGCTGTCTAAAATAATGAGCCAGTTTAATTCTGTAAATGAGGCACCAACAATGAATTGTTGAAGTGAGAAAATGTGTCACGCAGGCATCCCTTTGATAAATATCCAAGTGCAACCATTTGTTTCCCCAAATAAATACAAAGAGCAGCACTACCTATGTTTCCACTGAACTATGCAAAACACAATATGGAAAGTATCAAATGATCTGTCCTTTTGTGTAACATCCAAATGGGAAGCTAGTGATCTAATCAGTATAATGCTTATGTATTCCCTCTCCTCCAGGATAATTGGTGTAGGAAAGAAGAGGGAGTATAGCTTATCCAGCTCTAACACACTCTTCCTACCCTTGTCTTTTACATAATAACAAGCCAAAATATATAGGGTGAGAAAAGCACATTTCTTAGAATGTCTCCTATCATACCCTATTGCCCAATCTTTATAAAGTTTGAGGTCCATTTCACTCCTTACAGAAACACACAGCACCCCTCTGCATGTGTCCCAAAGCTGAAAGACTTGTCTTCACAAGGCTCTCAAATGCACAGGGAATGGTAGCTGCTTTTAGCTAAATGCAATTGCAATCTTACTTCAGATCTTCCGGTTTCACCTGAGGTGCTTGGGATGGACATGTCCTTCCATTCTCTCCACTCCTTTCATTCTGTAACAGCTGCATCAACCCTCAGTAAGAATTAGGGAAGGACAAATCTGTCTACTTTCAGTCTGTGTCCATTTCACATATATTTAGTAATGCATCCATTTCATCCTGCTTCCACATCAATCTGAAATTTATGTACTTAAAAAGACCAGCACAAAAATTTGGTTTGCTTGTGCAACACTGCATTAAATGCAGCACTGCATTTAAAAGGAGTGTTGTTGTTTTTAATAAAATATGCAATTTTTGTGGACATTTTACTAAAATATGCAGATTTGATACTTTAAAAAAAGTCAAGAACTGTATCACAAAATTGAGAGAAGTGCAAATTATGGAAGAAAACTCCATTCTAATCAAGTATTATTTAATTACTTGCTTAAAACATTTATAGGCTGCCTACTCTACCTATGGCATCTCTAGATAGCTCACACACTTCTAAAAACAGAATGTTAAAATTCAACAATAAAATTTTAAACAATAAAAACCCAATTAACCTAATACAAATATAACGTTCCAATAAATTAATATACTCAGCAGGCCATAATGGCATCCATGGGAGGAAACAGGTATTAAAATATCTTTTAAAAAGATAAGTCTTTGCCTGGCGCCAAAAGAAATACAGAGATGGTGTCAGGCGAATCTCCTTAGGGAGAGCATTCCAAATATGCGGAGCACCAGTAGAAAAGTCCCTCTTCCTTTTGGCCACCCAACTTACTACCCTGAGGCATGGATCCCACAAAAGAGCCCCTGCATCCATCTCAAGGCTTGGAGAGGTATAGATGGGTATAAACGGTCCTCCAGATAACCCAGGCCAAGGCTATTTGTGTGAGTAAGTCAGTTCACTCAAAGGTGCAGACCAAACAAGCATCCCTATCACTATTCTTTCCTCCCCTGTTGCTTGTAAGATACCAAGAACTGATTCAAATGAATGTCTCTACCTTCCTTTTCCCCAGTTGTACTGCACCTGTTACATGTGCAGCACAGAAATAAACAGTAGAGTGATAAAAGGATCAGAAAGTTTTGCAGTGGCGTACAAAACTGAGTTGCACTTTTGACAAATATTCCAGGCACCTGCCATCTCCAGAATTATATCAATCTATATTTCAAGGTGGCATGATGCAGTCAGAGTGTTTTCCTAGAAGGAGGTTACTTCACGCTGAGAATGAGGCTGTGGGAAAGAACTGTACACCCCTGGCACTTCAAGGTGCCAACCACAAAAGCCTCTCATGCATATGCACATAAATCTTTGACTTCTAAGTATCATATATATGCTAGCTTCTATTAAGGGCCAGTGTGGCACAGTGGTTAAGGGTGTGGGACTGAGACTTAGGAGATCTGAGTTCGAGTCCCCGCTCAGCTATGCAGCTCAATGGGTGACTTTGGGCCAGTCACAAACTCTCAGCCCAACCTACCTCACAGGGTTGTTGTTGTTGCGAAGGTAAGATTGAGAGGAGGAGGAGAATTATGTAAGCTACTTTGACATTTTTTTAAAAGAAAAATGTAGGATATAAATAAATATACAAACATGGCTAATAATCAGTGTGGGACATATGAAGATGACTATTTCTCAAAATAAACCAGGGACAAATTATTTTTTTAATAAACCACTGAAGCACAGCATTAATAATTGGGCCCTGGTAAAAAGTGAGTGGAAATAAAAAATAAAATAAAAAGTGAGTGGAAAACAGTAAGTTATATTCAAGGGGCTGAAGAATAGCCTGATAAAGTTCAATGGAATAGTTGTTTCACCTATTAATGAAGTTAGCTATTATTTCCATGAGGCATTTAATAAAAATCACACAGTAAAATATTAGTCAAGCAGAGTAATAAGTCTTTAATAAATTTGGGGAGATCTCCTGAGGATATTTATAGTAATATAATGATCATACCAAAACAGGTTTAAATTATTTTTGTCAATACTCTAAACTATATTTGTTATATTTTCCATACCCCATAAAGTTTTTCATTGTGACCTCCTCTACTCCCTGAAAGAAATGAAGCTCATATATTGTGAAGCAAAGTAATCCAATACAGCGCTGAATACAATTAAAACCTAACTCCAACCAATTTCTCTCCTGAGGCAGGAGCTGAAATGCAATCAATAATGACACGGGAAAATCCCACAGGAGATGGGCACGAAGATTAATTTTCCATCTATTCAAACTCTGCCTTCATTTATTGAATTACATTGTTCTCTACCACTGACAGTCAGCAAAATATCTCTCACACTTCTTTGAAATAAATCTCCTGACCAATTTGTCCCTGCCTTGGATAGCAGATAGCATCCATTTCTTTCTTCAGTTCACATTTAAGGCATTATCTTATGAAACTATGGCCTTCAATTCAGTTAACTGAAAGCACGGCATGCCTCTTAAAGACAAACCTATAAAAGAAGGCTGATTTTCAAAGCAAATGGTGATGCTCCTGACCAGAGGTCACACTATGTATGTGGGGGGAGGGGGATGTACCCAAACCGAACAGATGACTTCAAAGTTCTATACAAGCACATATCATGGAGCTTTCTTCTTTTTTGAAAACAGGAAGAAATCTGTGCAATCTCTTGTAAAGTAATCTGATTTTTAAATGTTCTAAGCAAAAGAATTTTGTACAGTTTGTACAATGTTTCTTTTTGTACAATCATTGCAGAACAAAAATAAACAAACAAACCACCTTTCCCTTTTTTTCCTCATCCTACTGCTCAAAATCAGAAAATATGCACTGAACCCAGCATCACAAATACTCCCCCCACCATGTGTGTATGTGTGAGCAGAGCCGGCTGGTGCCGGAGGTCAGACTAGATGGCCCGGGAGACCCCTTATGACTCGCTCTGTTTCTATGTTTCTATCTGAGCATGTGTATTCCAGACACCATTTCCCCCCAGCATGCAGCATTCTGTCCCTGCAACCCAAATTTCCCATTCCTGATCCTCAGTAATCTACCAGCATCCTGTGGACACTGGTATTAAGGGGCATTACAGTTAAGATGGTACTTCTGTCCATCTTGAGTTCCCCCAAGTCTGTTGACAGTCCCCCTTATAGAGACGTTCTTGCCACATAAGGATCCAAATTCAACCTGTGTTTTGGCACTAAAGGAATGATAGCATGATAAAATGTCAACTGAGATCATATAAAGTCATTAATTTTCTTTTAGTTTATGGATTTCAATCTGAACAGTTTGGTTAACAGGGAACCTCTTTAACATGTATTAATATATGCCAAATATTTCACCACCATCATTTCAACTGTGTTCATTTTTCCATATTAACAGGGGCGGAAATTGATGGCAGTCCACATGTTGGTGGACTCCAGTTCTCATCAATCCCAGACAGCATATCCAATGGTCAAGGACAATGGGAGCTGCAGCCCAATTACATCTGGAAGGCTGAAATCTCCCCACCACTGTACTATATAGGACAAGAATGTAAATTTACACTATTATTATTCTTATTATTGCATTTATATCTTATCTTTTTTACTGTTGTGAGTAACCCAAGGCAGCTTCATTTTATCATCACAATCAAGAACCTTGTGAGATAGGTTTGGCTGAGAGTCTGTGACTAGCTCAAAGTCACCCAGTGGCCAAGGAGGCCTAGAACCTGGATTTCTAGGTCCTCAGTCCTACACATTAATCACCACACTGCATCAGCTCACTACTAGTAGAGAACTACCGCAAATAGGGAAGGAAAAAGTAGGGCCAAACCAACAAAATGAAGAACTTTCAGAACCTTTCAGCAGGAGGTTGAAATAATCTGTACTGCTTTCTACTGTTTCTACAAAGGGTGTCTAGGAAAGAGTGAAATACATATCTAACAACACTTCTGAAATGTTCACTACCAAAAATTGTTAGATCCTAAAGCATGTCAAAATATTGGATGCTTTGCTTCTGATGTGCTTCTGTTAAGCCAGCACATCACACTCAGAATAAAGTCAGACTTTCCAAAATTGCTGCAATGCACACCTCACCATCCCCTTACCCCATGCCTTGCATCAACAACTGTTCTGTTCATTTTGAGCTCTTTCACCCATCAGAGCTTGCTCCTCCCCACACTGTCATAGGATAGGTGCATGATGCAATTCTGTGGCCTTTGGCAAACAAAGTTGTGGATCAGGTTATGGTACGGGATGTGTACGTGGGAAATAGTGGTTGCATGCATGATTGGCGGGAGGGAGGTTTGGCAGAATGGGGTATACATAAAAAACAAGAAAGATGCAGGATCATCTTAAGGAAAATTAATATGAAAATAGAGTGGAGACAGATGTTGGTTGTTTATGGGTTTGCACAGGTGTGAATGGGTACATGTGTGCAAAAATGCAAGTGTGTGGGAGTGCACGTGTGGAAATGTAGTGGGTACACACTTTGCTTCCCAGAAGGTTAACCATGATGGAATGTGTTACAAGCATTTAAGATGTCAATTTTTTTTTAGAAATTCTACAATGGAATTTTAAAACTTCTCCTACTCAGATTTAGGCCACAGACTTGGAATCAAACAGGAAAGGAACTCTTCAGCTCTTTAGCTGAAAAGACATCAGCAGAATTTCTTGCAAAAGTTCCTGAAAAGTTAAAAATAGATAACTTGCTGAAGAAAGCAGTCAAACTCTAGCCTGAAACACACTTTAAAATGCACGACAAAACCTGACACTGCTCAGCTAAAAAATGTCCATAAAATTTAATGCATTTTATTCATAAAAGGATACCAACAGATGAAATCACAGAATGAGCAGAAATTGTAGAATTAAAAAGTTAGATCATTTGCTGACAGAGAAGTTGAAGACAGAAGAACCTGAAGAAAAAGTATTTTTTATGTAAGCCTCAGGTGAATTAATATTCATTACCAAGTTGTGAAGTCATGATGTGGATAGAGGATTACTGCCTGAATAGTTAATAACAACACTAATAATGATAATAGAAGAAATGCATAATCACAACAGGCAGATTGTCTGGATATATTGCTGATGTCTTGTCAGATTTATTTATGCCAGTAGAGGAAATAATAAGTTGTAGCAATAGTACAGAAAAGTTTGCAACTGAATAACTAACACTGAAGAAAACAGAATTAATATGACCATAGAACTGAAAACTAAATGAATGATGAAATATTACGAAAGATGACCTGGAAGTAGTTGTACTGAAATACAGTGGTGCTTATAGAAATTGTTAATGATTGATCTATAAGCATTTATAACTCAACACAAATGGAAGCAATTGTTTATATAGACTCCTCCAACTTAACTACCCAGGTTTTGTCTCAGTTCACTCAGGAATGGCCTAAGTGGTAAATATCCCAAAAACAAAGTGACCCAATATTAAAATAGCTATAAAATAATATTTGCACAGAATTGCTAGAAATCTCAATGACAAACATATGCACATACTTTCACACATGAGTATAGGCATGTGCCCCCTTGGCTTAATGGAGAACAGTTGCCATGTTGCTCTTCTCCTCCTACAGTTGATGTACCAACAGCCACACCAACCTGACTGTCAGTGAGAAGATAAGACAAGAAGACCTTATCCACTTACTTGACTAAGTCCAACTTCAATTTGGTTTACCTTCTCCATTAAGAAACATCATTATAGACCTATTCAGGGGATCGTATTAACCCTTAATTACATGAGGTCGTAGTGAAAATGTGTGGGCTATTCATCAACAGCTGATGTACATGTCAGTGCAGCCCTTTGCCATGAGATTGTCTTCAGTCTGAAGAGGACCTTTCGGTGAGTACAGATGAATGGATCCTCTTCCCACACAGGTAAGAATTTTGATTGGCCAGGGTTGCCATCCTGGAGGAAGAAGCCCTATGCACATATATCCATAGTCCAATAGGCCATCTTCTGGCTGACACTGAATCTGCATTGGGAAGAGATCTGGCTGGCATGTGAATCTGTAGTGATGGAGTTATTCAGCATGTCCTCTTCAGGAATTCAGTACTGAATGTCTGAACAAGTTTCCTTGACCCAATGAAAGAGCTGATCCCTGAATCTACTTATTTTTCTCTCCTGTCTCTTCTTGCCCCCACCCATTTTTCATTCTTGTTATTTTATTATTTGCATTTTATGATCTTTTAAATTGTCTTTAATCTTTAATCTGACCAATCCTATGCAGATTTGGGGGGGGGGGGACTCACAAAAAACCTTGCAGCATATTTATTGCTCTAAACCTGAACAGGATTGCACTTTCAGTCACTTTAGGGGTACCCAAATAGAAAAGCAGGGGAAATATAAGATGTTAAGTCAAGTCTTTTCTGCTAAGCTATAAGGTGTTATTTCATTTGTAAACTTCCTTAATGGAACATTAATAGAAAGGTCAAATCTAAATAAAGGAAATAAATAAGTACAAAAAGAAATGCCCACATTGAATTCTTCACAAGCAATCTACACCTAATCAACACGCACAGGAGTGCAGCAGCGAAAGTGTGTTTCATTTGTGAAGTTTAAAAGTGATGTTTCTTAATCAATATATTTGGCTTAGAACAAATCAGACTTGGAGAACTATATGTCAATTACCAAATCCATCCAGCCTTCTCCAACGTTGTGCCTTCCAGACACTTTTGGACAGCAACACCCAGAATCCCCAGTCAATGGCCCTGCTGGATTGGAATTCTGGAAGCTGTGGTCTAAATGCCTCTGAAGGCCACCAGGTTGGGGAATGCTGCCTAGTCCATTTTACCTGTGGCTACCAAAATATAAATAGTCATAGCTTCCAGAAGATATCAAGTCACTAGTAAGTTTGCAAGAAAAAGGAATTCTAATTTTGAGAAGTAGCTACCAAGTATATATATATACGTATATATGCATAAGAACATAAGAAGAGCCCTGCTGGATCAGACCAGCCATCCATTCAGTCCAGTAATCTGTTCATACAGGACCAGGTAGTTGCCCACAGGAAGCCCACAGTCAGAACATGAGTGCAACAGCACCTTCCCACCCTTGTTCTCCAGGAACTGGTGTACAAAGACAGGCTACCTCTTATCCCCAAAGTAGCATGTGGCTTATCCTCCACGAATACATCCAATCCCTGTAAAGCCATTCAAATGGATGGTCCTCACTACATCTTGTGGAAGCTAATTCCATAGTCTAATTATGCACAGTGTGAAGAAGCACATCCTTTTATCTGTCTTGAATCACCCACCAAATACCTTCATAGGATGACCCTGGGTTCTAGTAGTCTCCCTGTAGTCCTCCTGTTTGGGAGTTAGAGTTGCTTTGATCAGTTTGTAATACAAATGGAAACCTATTTTACATAGCATTCTCAAGCACTATAAATGAATTTCTTCCAACTTCCCCCCTACAGCAACAACAGGTCACATAAATAGCACAAGAGGGGTTCTATGTTTATGCAATATTCATGTATTGATATGCTCAAAGGTGCTCATTATGACCCAGTGCTCAAGATTCCTAAGGGACCTTCATTAATGCCAATGAAAGAGAAAGCCAAAAGAAAATGTCATATGTTGTTCAGGTCTTAACACCTTGCTCTTCTCAGACACGAGGAGAATTCTTGTCATTCTCTGTGTTAACTGGATTGCGTGTCATTTAGCTTTGCCAAAGCTAGCGAGGCAAGGGCTTGCCTCTGGCCTAGGAATCAGCATCAGCACATGGCAATGTCAGGAATGAATTCTGCAGAGCAATGATCAAAGATGGTCAAAGATACATAGGAGATTAAAATGCAGGCAGCCTTCAAAGCTTGTGGACTAGAATGCCTACACTTACACATGCTATATTTCACCACAGAATCAATCAAAAGGGTAGTAATGGTCTGGGATCATGGGCTAGGACAGCCTTCCCCAACTAGATGTTCTCCAGATTCTTGGACATTTCACATCCCAACCATCCAACATGGTCAATGGCTTGACTAGCTGCGAATCATAGGAATAACAGTCAAAAATAGGGGTAGGGGCAGGTTGGAGCCAACATCCAGCAGAGAGCCCACATCTCCTTCATTCTTGTGACAGAGAGCAAAAAGAATGAGCCCATTTCTTCCAAACTGCTTTTACTGAAGTACCACAATAGCAAACAATTGTGTTGAATTAATTTACCACAGAAACGATTACACTGTGCTGATTCTTGCCAGTTCCACTCAAGGTTTTTTTTAATAAATATATAAATGGGAGCACTCTCAAAGGGAAGAAGTATTCTATTAAAATGATGAATCACTAGCTTCAGGGCTGAATGTTGATCTTTAGCATGGCATAAACACAGCCTTCATAGAGAATACTTCTGGGACTGAATTAATACAAACTTGTGTTCAAGGAAGGATTCTTTGTATTATAATTTATAAACCCCTTAAATCTTCTTAGGATATAAGACAAGAGCAGTGTTATTCGTAAGATTAACATTAGGGTTGTTTTGTTTTTGTTTTGCTCAGGTAAACAGGCAGCTCCTGGGCAAAGATGCATATTCATGGATAGGATAGAGAGAACAAACTTGCATAGATTTGAATAATGGTATTAGTATATGATGGCTGGTTTTGCCATTGTGCATCCCAATTCAATACAGTTTAAGATTTAACACCTGCTCCTTCGTACCACGCTATCATTTATAATTTCACTGGTAGCAACACATTTACCAACCATTGATTGGAAATCAAGTCTCTCTGTAAATGGGAAGCCTGTAAGTCGCCTGGTGACATGTTTGATGGGCATGGAAGATGTTCATTTCTCAGTGAATCATTTTATGAAGTCTTGCTTTCCAAGTAGCCAGCGTCAATCATTCACTCAGTGTAAGTTCATCCGCTTCTCAACCAGCAAAATGGCATTAATTCATACTGGCATCCAAAATGCATTGTGGGAAAATGGAATCTGAGGTCTCAGGCAAGAAAAAAGTGGAACCCTGACTTATGTTTTCCTGAACAGCTGGAAAGACAGGAGGGGTATGTAGGTGTGGGATACTGATGTTTAGAGGTAAAGGTCAGTACAGACACAACACAGAAATTTACCTTCCAACTAATTCAATTCAGCAAAGGGATCTGTGAATTTGGAAGCCCAGCTCAAGGGAAAATTAGCCTTCCAACTGTACTATTCTTGAACTACCTATTCTTAAAGCAGCCATGTCTTTTATTTTAGCTGTACTAGGTCTGGACAGTAGTAACTAAATTGCTCTATGGCCAGATTATGTTACATTGCACATGTTCACCCCCCTAATTCATCTCACCCTATAGATTTATCTATAGGAAAATTCAAAAGTCAACTAATATATTCTTTCTCAGTTTCTCTCAGTCTCTAAATATACATTCCCAAACATATTCTTCCCAAAATATTAATTCATTTATTATTGGATATTTCTTCATATATGTAAATGTTATTCCTACTGTGCCGATATTAAAATTATTTTTCAAAATTACAAATATGCTGTATGGAGCACTTTGTTTAGTTAAACAAAATGTTTTAATCAATTAAGGGTGCAATCCTATGAATTTTTAGACACAAAAACATCCTACACCACCCAGCATTTCCCAACTAGACAATAATATTAATCCCTAAGACTTACCACTTTAAAAAACAGAGGTTTTGAATTGACAGACCTCATCTGTTAAACTAGAGTTACCACATTTCTATGTATATACTCGCCTTTCAGGAACAAGTGAAAAGCTGAGGGAACAGTGAAGAAACACAAGCTCCCCTCTACCCAAACCTGATTTTTTTTTTAAATGGAAGGAGTGTTTGAGGGTCCAGTCTACTTTGTATTCTAAATAGGTTACAGAAAGGACAATAA